>NW_012103865.1:848758-854068 GCF_000951045.1 Mandrillus leucophaeus
AGCTGAAGCATATTTCTTTTTCAATTCCTGGAGGAACATAAAGCTATCCTTCTGCTTCTTGGATGGCCTGTCCCAAATGTCTTTCTCTATAGGGTTTGCTATTAATTCCCCTCTCAGAACTGCTTTGCTGCATCCCATAAGTTTTAGTATATTGTATTTCCATTTTTGTTTGTAAAATTATTCATCTCCCTCTTAATTTCTTCTGTGACCTCTTGATTATTTAAAGGCATTTTGTTTAATTTCCACATTTTTAAGAATTTTCCAACATTTCTCCTGTTACTGATTTCTAGTTTTATGCCATCGTAATTGGAGAAGATACTTGATATGATTTCAATTTTCTTAAATTTGTTAAGACTTGTTTTTTGTTTGTTTGTTTGTTTTTGGCCTAACATATGATCTGTCTTAGAGAATGTTCCATGTACACTTGAGACAACTGTGTATTCTGTTACAGTTGGATACAATGTTCTGTTTGTCTGGTTGATTTGGTCAAATGTGTAATTCAAGTCCAATGTTTCCCTATTGATTTTCTGTTTAAATGATTTGTCTGTTTTGGAAAGTGGGGCATTGTGTTTCCCTAATATTATGGTATTAGTGTACATTTCTCCCTTTACATTATTTAATAGTTTCATAATACATGCTCTAATTTTGGGTTTATATGTATTTACAATTGTTATGTCCTCTTTATGAATTTATCCCTTTATTATTATATAATGACCTTCTTTGTCTCCTTTTTAAGGTTTTTGACTTAAGGACTATTTTGTTGACATGAGTACAGCTCTCCCTGGTCTTTTTTGGTTTCTGTTCGTGTAAAATATCTTCTTCCATCCCTTCAATTTTACTCTCTATGTGTCCTTACTAATAAAGAGAATCAGTTATAAGTAGTCTATATTAAGATCTTTTTCTGTTTGTTTTAATCCATTCAGTCACTTTTATGTCTTTTAATTTGAGAATTTAATCTATTTACATTTGATATAGTAATTGATAGGTAAGAACTTTCTACTCCCATTTTGTAATTTGTTTTCTGGGTGTTTTGTGGATATTTTGTCTTTTTCTCACTTGCTGTCTTTCACTGTGGTTTGATGGTTTTCTGTAGTGATGCGCTTTGAATTATTTTTATATTTTGTGTAACTGCTATAGAGTTTTGCTTTGTGTCTACCTTGAGGCTTATATAAAACATTGTATACTTATAACAAGCTATTTTAAGCTAATAACAACTTAACTTTAAACACATACAAAAACTCTACATTTACAGCTCCTCCCACCTTTTATGACATTGATGACAAAATTTACATCTTTTTGTAATTTGTATCCCATAACAATTTATTGTACCTGTTGTTTTTGATAATTTTGTTTTTAACCATAATACTATAGACAAAATTTCTGAATTCACATTTATAGTATTAAAGTATTCTGAGTATCACTATATATTACTTGTATCATCAAGTTTTATACTTTTATACATCTTATGTCATTCCTTAGCAGCCTTTAGTTTCAGCTTAAAGAACTCCCTTTAGCAATTCCTGTGAGACAGGCCTAGTGGTAATAAACTCCCTTAGCTTTTATTTGTTAGGAAAAGTTTTTATTTCTCCCTCATGTCTGAAAGAAAGCTTTACTAGGTAAAGTATTTTTGGTTGGCAGTTTTTTCTGTTTTTTGTTTTTGTTTTTGTTTTTGTTTTTGTTTTGCTTTTACCATCTTGAATACATCATCCTACTCTCTCCTGGACTATAGAACTTCTGCTGAAAAATTTTCTGACAGCAGTATAGGGACTCCTATACTAAGCCTAGTACTCAATAGTTATTTTTTCTAATCCTCTCCCTTCTCCCACCCTTCACCCTTAAGTAGGCTTCAGTGTCTGTTGTTCCCCTCTTTGTGTCATGAGTTTTCATTATTTAGCTCTCACTTACAAATGACAATATGCCAGCATGGTGGCTCACACCTGTAATCCCAACACTTTGGGAGGCTGAGGTGGGTGGATCACCTGAGGTCAGGAGTTCGAGACCAGCCTGGCCAACATGGTGAAACACCATCTCTACTAAAAATACAAAAATTAGCTGGGCATGGTGGTGGGAGCCTGTAATCCCAGCTACTCGGGAGGCTGAGGCAGGAGAACCACTTGAACCTGGGAGGCAGAGGTTGCAGTGAGCCAAGATCATGCCATTGCACTCCAGCCTGGGCAACAGGAGCAAAACTCTGTCAAAAAAAAAAAAAAAGCTGAGAATATGTGATATTTGGTTTTCTGTTCTTGTATTGGTCTGCTTAGGACAATGGCCTTCAACTTCCTCTGTGTTCTCATAAGACATGATCTTGTTCTTTTTTATGGCTGCATAGTACTCCATGTTGTATAAGTACCACATTTTCTTTATCCAATCTGTCATTCATGGGCATTTAGCTTGATTCTATGTCTTTACTATAGTGAACAGTGCCACAGTGAACATTCAACCGCATGTGTGTTTATGGTAAAATGATTTCTATTCCTTTGGGTATATGCCCAAAGGAATGAGATTGCTGGGTTGAATGGTAGTTCTGTTTTTAGCTCTTATAGGAGTCACCACACTGCTTTCCACAATGGTTGAACTAATTTACACTCATATCAACAGCATGCAAGCATTCCTTTTCACCACAACATCACTAGCATCTGTTATTTTTTTGACCTTTTAATAATAGCCATTCTGACTGGTGTGAGATGATTTGCATTCTCTAATGATCAGTGATACTGAGCTTTTCTTCATATGCTCCTTGGTCACATGTATATCTTCTTTTGAAAAGTATAATACCTTTTTTGAAAAGTCAAATATTTTGCAGTGCAATCAATTTATTGGGAAAAAAATTTGAGCATAATGAGAATTTCACATTTTCTTAAGGGCAGTTTCACCAGCAAGAAACACAAGGTGAAATACAAACTGTACCAAGTTAAACCAATTCACATAAGAATACACAAAACACACTCATATACCTCAAACATCTACCAGCTATTCAGTACACTGAGCATATCGACCTCAAGGGTTTGCTTATTATCTTGTTACATTTGAAAACTACTGTATATAAGCAAACATTCTTTCAATATCCCAAACTTGTTTAAGTGTCCTGGTTCAAAACACCAGCAGAGAAAATGGAAAAAAAGGGCATACTATTTATATGTGAAGCCCTTAAACAGAAATTACCAGTCCTGTAGAAGTGGCTCCATTCAGTGTTAATGGCTAATTCAGTGGTTTCAAACATCACTACAATCTCCAAAGCCTTCAGCCATTAGATGACACCATAAGTTCAAATAAGAAAGTCACAAAAGAATTTTCAGCAGTGATACTAAAATTACTTGAAGAAGATAGCTATACATTGGATCAAAAATGGCAATTTTGAAAAAACAGACATGCGTTAAAAATCTCAAAATATCTACACCACAAAGGCAAAAAAAAAAAAAAAAAAAAAATGCCCAAGTATTTAAGAATTGCAAAAGATCAAGAGTCAACAAACTGAACCAAAGACAATGAATCATGCCCATCCACACCTGGTGTTACAGCCTTCTGTCTGATGTCTGATAACTCTCCTTCTAATACTTCACAGTAACCCACATGCTGCTACTACCTGACACCTATTTCCATAAGCAAATTTCATGTATTCTTCAATATAAACTCTCATAATTATTGTAGTATTTATGTATGTCTTAACTATCAAATATGTGTAATAGTGTACTATTCCTTTAGTTTACTGCTTTATTTATCACTGACAATGTATTTGAGTGCTATACCATTAATTCCATTTTTCTCATAACTTTTTCAGTTTTCATTGTATACTCTTGGATATTGTAGTGATTTTTAGGAACATATATGGCACATTATAGGAGAACTGACTGTACAGACCCACATTAAATTAGCGGATATTTGTACCAAAAGACATGTACAAAAAAATCTTAACAGGTTTATTCAAAATAGCAAAAACGGGGAAAATGTCTAGCAATATTATAATGCTAAAATAAAGAAAGGTACACTTTGATAATATAATACTAAACATCAGTGACAAAAATTTAGTTACTGCTAAGTGCAACAGCCTAGGTAAATCCCATAAAAATAATGTTCACTGAAAGAAACTAGAAACCAAGAAGTATGTATATTATGATTCTATTTATATGAAGTTCAATAAGAGAAAATAATAGTCTTTAATGAGAGAAATTAGAATCACCGCTTAACCTTATGGGGTATTGACACAAAGGGGTCGTCTTAGTCTGTTCTTCCTGCTGTTAGAAAATGTCAGATACTTGGTAATTTATAAACAATAGAAATTTATTTCTCACAGCTCTGGAGCCTGGGAAGCCCAAGGCCAAGGCAGTAGCATATTCCGTGGCTGGTGAAGGCTTGCTCTCTGCTTCCAAGATGGTATCTTGTTGCTTGTTCTCACATGGCAGAAGAGCGGAAGGGCAAAAGGAGTGAATACTACACCCTCACATGACAGAGAGAAAAGGCAAAATGTTAGGCAGTTTTCTGAAGCCTCTTTTATAAGGGCATTAATACCATCTATGAGGATTTATGAGGATTTCAACCTTATGACCTAATCACCTCCCAAAGGCCCTACCTCTTAATACTATCACGTTAATTAATTTTAATATACCACTCTCTGTATATTATTTTACAAATTCAGTCAGCATATAGACTACTTAATGAAAATAATTTTAAACCTTAATCCAATAGGTATATATAAAACATGGTACTCAAAAATACACATTCTTTTCAAGCATACACATAAATAACTTCACAGAAACTGAAAAGAAATGTTTAAATATATCTCAAATGATGGAAATTATGCAGCATGTATTGGTTTCCTATTGCTGTTGTAACAATTTGCTATAAATGTAGTGTCTATAAACAACACAAATTTATTATCTTACAGTTCTGGAGAACAGAAGTCCTAAATCAAGGAGTTGGCAGGGCTGTGTTCCTTCTGGAGGCTCTAGGAGAGAATGTGTTCCAATGCCTTTCCAGAGTCTAGAGGCCACCTGCATTCCTTGGCTTACAGCCCCTTCTTTGCATCACTCTGAACTCTGCATCTGTCATCACATCTTCTTCTCTCCCCTTGACACTCCTGCCTCGCTCTTTCCCTTATGGGAAGTTTTAGTATTACGTTAGGCCCACCCAGATAACCCTGGATAGTCTTCTTAACTTAATGACATCTGGAGAGCCCTTTTTGACATGTAAGGTTACATACAGGCTCCAGGGATTAGGACATAGACAATTTTTTTTTCAAGATATTTCCTATGTTATCTTCATCAGATTTTTAATTACTTAGGAAAATTATGCCTTTTTTTTTTTTTTTTTTTT
>NW_012103865.1:860493-866291 GCF_000951045.1 Mandrillus leucophaeus
AAGATAGAATATTGCTGAACAGCGAGTGCTGCTGTCTGATTCTTGCTCTAGAAGCTTCATCTCAGGGGTGTACCCCGCCATGTGAGGTGTGAAGTGTCAGTCTGCACCTAGTGGGGGATGTCTCCCAGTTAAGCTACTCAGGTGTCAGGGACCCACTTGAGCAGGCAGTCTGTCCATTCTCAGATGTCAACCTCCGTGCTGGGAGATCCACTGCTCTCTTCAAAGCTTTCAGACAGCTGTCAGACTCCACCCAGAGGTGGAGTCTACAGAGACAGGCAGGCCTCCTTGAGCTGCAGTGGGCTCCACCCCGTTCGAGCTTCCTGGAGGCTTTGTTTACCTACTTAAGCCTCAGCAATGGTGGGCGCCCTTCCCCCAGCCTCGCTGCCACCTTGCAGTTAGATTTCAGACTGCTGTGCTAGCAATGATGGAGGCTCCATGGGTGTGGGACCCTCTGGGCCAGGTGTGGGATATAATCTCCTGGTGTGCCGTTTGCTAAGACCCTTGGTAAAGTGCAGTAGTAGGGTGGGAGTTACCCGATTTTCCAGGTGTTGTGTGTCTCAGTTTCCCTTGTCTAGGAAAAGGGAGTCCCTTCCCCGTTGCACTTCCCAGGTGAGGTGATGCCTTGCCCTGCTTCAGCTCTCGCTGGTCAGGCTGCACCAGCTGACCAGCACCAATTGTCCAGCACTCCCCAGTGAGATGAACCCGGTACCTCAGTTGAAAATGCAGAAATCACCCGTCTTCTGTGTTGCTCGTGGTGGGAGCTAGAGGCTGGGGCTGTTCCTATTCGGCCATCTTGCTCCCAACTCATAAGTCAATTTTTTAACCTTGCTTTTTGGCTTTTGATTTTGGCTCTTATGTTACTTAGAGGGTTTTAAGGATTAATGAGTGCCTACCTACCTCTATTACCATGTGGCCTAAAATGTTTAGTTGTTTATAAGTCTTCTGGCTCAAATTTCCTTGGCTATAGGGTTCCTGTCAAGGGACATGATGGACCCTGGACAAGTAGCCACATCACCCCAGCAACTGTATAGGACAAAATAAAATCTTGGCCATCAATGCTGCTTCTGGTATATCTTGACCCAAAAGGGGGAATATAAACTAAAAATTAAAATCCTAAGCTGCCTATTGTCTGAAGGAACTCCACCCCCATTGGCCAAGGGAACCCCACAAAAATTTAAAAACTTAGTTCCCCTCCATGATGGGACAGGAAAGCAGACATGTCCCATTATACCCCCTCTCTTTTGTGGTGTAGACACAACAACTGACCAGCATTGATATTAAAATAGAGATCGTAAGACTGACAGAACAGACTTCCTGTGGCAATAAGATACCAAATTATGAAAGACCTATCTTAGGTCTTAAGATACCTAAGACCATATCAGGCAAAATTTAATTCACACACCCCATGTTTAAAGGATAAATTATATTCTAACTGCCATAAGGTTTTCTTTTTCTCTAGCAGCTATTTTAAGCTGAAAAAGAAAAACAAGGACTAATAAAACAATTTTCAGCTCCACCAGATGCTGACAAACTGAACTCCTGTTCCACCAGTCACAGCTGTAAATTTTACTGGATAAGATACTGATTTCAGTAACTTTCTTTTGATAAAAATACTATTAATCATAGACTAGTTCTGGCCAGTTTACAGAAATTGTGCAATTGCATACCTTTGTGTCCTAAAAAGACCTTTGATGTACAGGGCCTAATTGTAATATATTTAAATGTTGTCTCCACCCCAAAGTAAACACGGGTCATATGTTACATGTTTTTTCAGTACAAATTTGTCAAGGCCACCTTCATAAATATTCATAGTGTCAGCCTCTGAGCCCAAGCTAAGCGATCATATCCCCTGTGACCTGCATGTATACATCCAGATGACCTGAAGCAACTGAAGATCCACACAAGAAGTAAAAATAACCTTAACTGATGACATTCCACCATTGTGATTTGTTCCTGCCCCACCCTAACTGATAGGATATAGTCTCCCCCGCCCTTAAGAAGGTACTTTCTATGCCTATCCCAAACCTATAAGAACTAATGATAATCCCACCACCCTTTGCTGACTCCTTTTTTGGACTCAGCCCACCTGCACCCAGGTGAAATACACAGCCTTGTTACTCACACAAAGCCCATTGGTGGTCTCTTCACAGGGACGCGCGTGACATTTGGTGCCGAAACCCAGGATAGAAAGACTCCTTGGGAGACCAGCCCCTGTCCTTGCCCTCACTCCACGAAGAGATCCACCTATGACCTTAGGTCCTCAGACCAAGCAGCCCAAGGAACATCTCACCAATTTCAAATTGTGTAAGCATTCTTTTCATGCTTCTCCTGCCTCTCTTGCTACCCTTCAATCTTCCTCTCTCGCTAGCTTTCAATCTCCCTGTCCTCCCAATTCCAGTTCTTTTTCCTCTTTAGTAGAGACAAGGAGACACATATTATCTGTGGACCCAAAACTCCAGTGCCGGTCACGGACTCTGGAAGACAGTCTTCCCTTGGTGTTTAATCACTGTGGGGACACCTGCCTGATTGTTCACCCATGCTCCATTGGTGTCTGATCACTGTGGGGATGCCTGCTTTGGTCATTCACCCACATTCCTTTGGTGGTAAGTCAACTGCGGGGATGCCTGTTTTGGCTGCTCACCCACACTGTAGCCCAGGGCTGCTCACTGCCCCCTTCTCTGTGTCTCTACCTTTCTCTTTAAACTTACCTCCTTCACTATGGGCAAATATCCACCCTCCATTCCCCCTTCTTCTCCCTTAGTCTGTGTTCTCAGGAACTTAAAGCCTCTTCAACTCACACCTGATCTAAAACCTAAATGCCTTATTTTCTTCTGCAATACCACTTGACCCCAAAACAAACTCGATAATGGTTCTAAATAGCCAGAAAGTGGCACTTCTTATTTCTCCATTTTACAAGATCTAGACAATTTTTATCAAAAAAAATGGGCAAATGGCCTGAAGTGCCTGATGTCCAGGCATTCTTTTACACATTGATCCCTCCCTAGTCTCTGCTCCCAATGTGACTCATCCCAAATCTTTCTTCTTTCTCTCCTGTCTGTTCCTTCAGTCTCCACCCCAAGCTCTGAGTCCTGTGAATCCTCTTTTTCTACAGACCCATCTGACCTTTTCCCTTCTGCCCAGGCTGCTCCTCGTCAGGCCGAGCCAGGTCCCAGCTCTTCTTCAGCCTCTGCTCCCTCACCCTATAACCCTTCTATTACGTCCCCTCCTCACACCCGGTCTGACTTACAATTTTGTTCCGTGACTAGTCCTCCCCTACCTGCCCAACAATTTCCTCTTAGAGAGGTGGCTGGAGCTGAAGGCATAGCCAAAGTTAATGCTCCTTTTTCTTTATCTGACCTTTCCCAAATCAGTTAGTGTTTAGGCTCTTTTTCATGAAATATGAAAACCTAGCCCAGTCCATGGCCTGTTTAGCAACAACCCTTAGACGCTTTACCGCCCTAGACACAGAAGGGCCTGAAGACTGTCTTATTCTCAATATGCATTTTATTACCCAATCCACTCCCAACATTAGAAAAAGTTCCAAAAATTAGATTCTGGCCCTCGACCCCACAACAGGACTTAATTGACCTTGCCTTCAAGGTGTACAATAATAGAGAAGAGGTGCAATTACTTGCTGCCACTGTGAGAGAAACCCAGTCACATCTCCAGCACACAAGAACTTCAAAACACCTAAACCGCAGGGGCAAGGCATTCCTCCAGGACCACCTCTCCCAGGATCTTGCTTCAGGTGCCGGAAATCTGGCCACTGGGCCAAGGAATGCCTGCAGCCTGGGATTCCTCCTAAGCCATATCCCTTCTGTGCAGGACTCCACTGGAAATCAGACTGTCCAACTCACCCGGCAGCCACTCCCAGAGCCCCTGGAACTCTGGCCTAAGCCTCTCTGACTGACTCCTTCCCAGATCTTCTTGGCTTAGGGGCTGAAGACTGATGCTGCCCAATCACCTCGGAAGCCTACAGGACCATCACAGATGCTTTGGGCAACTCTTACAGTGGAGGGTAAGTTCATCCCCTTCTTAATCAATATGGAGGCTAACCACTCCACATTACCTTCTTTTCAAGGACCTGTTTTCCTTGCCTCCATAACTGTTGTGGGTATTGACAGCCAGGCTTCTAAACCTCTTAAAACTCCCCAACTCTGGTGCCAACTTAGACAATATTCTTTTATGCACTCCTTTTTAGTTATCTCCACCTGCCCAGTTCCCTTATTAGGTCAAGACATTTTAACTAAATTATCTGCTTCCCTGACTATTCCTAGGCAACAGTCACACCTCATTGCCACCTTTTCCCCCAGTTCAAAGCCTTCTTCACATCCTCCTCTTGTATCTCCCCACCTTAATCCACAAGTATAGGACACCTCTACTCCCTCCTTGGCAATCAATCATGCACCCCTTACCATCCCATTAAAACCTAATCACCCTTACCCCACTCAACGCCAATATCCCATCCCACAGCAGGCTTTAAAAGGATTAAAGCCTATAAACTCTCCTTACAATTCCCGAATTTTACCTGTCCAAAGACTGGACAAGTTTTACAGGTTAGTTCAGGATCTACGCCTTATCAACCAAATTGTCTTGCTTATCCACCCCGTGGTGCCAAACCCATATACTCTCCTATCCTCAATACCTCTCTCCACAATCCATTATTCTGTTCTAGATAAACCTAGCTGACCCCATAAATCCTAAATCCTTTCCCCACTCCCCTTTTCATTCCTTAAAAAACAGCCCTAAAAGCTGCTCCCAAACTAGCTCTCCTTAACTCATCCCAACCCTTTTCATTACACACAGCCAAAGTACAGGGCTGTGTGGTCAGAATTCTTACACAAGAGCCAGGACCGTGCCCTGTAGCCTTTCTGTCCAAACACCCTGACCTTACTGTTTTAGCCTAGCCCTCGTGTCTGCATGCAGTGGCTGCCACTGCTTTGATACTTTTAAAGGCCCTCAAAATCATAAGCTATACTCCACTTACTCTCTACCATTCCCACAACTTTCAAAATATATTTTCCTCCTCACACATGACACATATACTTTCTGCCCCCCAGTTCCTTCAGCTTTGTTGAGTCTCCTACAATTACCATTGTTCCTGGCCCAGACTTCAATCCAGCCTCCTACATTATCCTGGATACCACACCTGACCCCCATGACTGTATTTCTCTGATCCACCTGACATTCACTCCATTTCCCCATATTTCCTTCTTTCCTGTTCCTCACCCTGATCACACTTGGTTTATTGATGGCAGTTCCACCAGGCCTAATCGCCACTCACCAGCAAATGCAGGCTGTGCTATAGTATCTTCCACATCTATCATTGAGGTTACTGCTCTGCCCCGCTCCACTACCTCTCAGCAAGCTGAACTTGTTGCCTTAACTCGAGCCCTCACCCTTGCAAAGGGACTATGCATCAGTGTTTAAATTGACTCTAAATATGCCTTCCATATCCTGCACCACCATGGTGTTATATGGGAAGAAAGAAATTTCCTCACTACACAAGAGTCCTCCGTCATTAATGCCTCCTTAACAAAAACTCTTCTTAAAGCTGCTTTACTTGCAAAGGAGGGTGGAGTCATTCACTGCAAGGGCCATCAAAAGGCATCAGATCCCATCACTTAGGGCAATGCTTATGCTGATATGGTAGCTAAAAAAGCAGCTAGTGTTCCAACTTCTGTACCTCATGGCCAGTTTTTCTCAGTCTCATTGGTCACTCCTATTTACTCTCCTACTGAAGTTTCCACCTATCAATCCCTCTCCACTCAAGGCAGATGGTTCTTAGACAAAAAAAA
>NW_012103865.1:866341-867161 GCF_000951045.1 Mandrillus leucophaeus
ATGTTGGTCAGGCTGGTCTCGAACTCCCGACCTCAGGTGATCCACCTGCCTTGGCCTCCCAAAGTGCTGGGATTACAGGCGTTAGCCACTGTGCCCGGCCTAGGAAAATTATGCTTAAAGGGGGTTAAAGTTTTTACATTCATATAACTTTCTGTATTGACTTCAAAGTTTTTTTTATCACTATGGTTAAACAAGTAACTATTATTTTACAATAATCTCTGATTCTGTTTTAATCAAATGTTTTGAACCTTTTAACATCTTCAAAAAACATTCTCAAAATCAAATAGTCATTGCTAATTCTTCATGTTTTGTTTTCCAGAGTCAAGAAAACCTTTTTCTTTAAAACTGTTTTTAGTTTACAAGCTTGAGTAAAACAATAAAGTTTATCTATATCTCTACCTGTTCCAGAATTTGAAAACTATTTAAAATTCCCCTAGGACTAGGGACAATTGCAGAAGAGGTGAGTGTCTGAGATTGTAAGGGCCAGTTTTCAGAGAGAAAATTAGTTCAGACCTTCCCAATCAAAGATGGATACACAGGTGTCTAAATAGCTGATGGCTCAACACATAGAACTTATAAATAAGTCAATTTTTTTATTATACTTTAAGTTCTAGGGTACATGAGCACAATGTGCAGATTTGTTACATATGTATTCTTGTGCCATGTTGGTGTGCTGCACCCGTCAACTTGTCAGCACCCATCAACTCGTCATTTACATCAGGTACAACTCCCAATGCAATCCCTCCCCCCTCCCCACTCCCCATAATAGGCCCCGGTGTGTGATGTTCCCCTTCCCGAGTTCAAGTACTCTCATTGTTCA
>NW_012103865.1:869416-876245 GCF_000951045.1 Mandrillus leucophaeus
AAAACTCCTTCCAGCCTCACAGGCCCATTCTATTCTGTCATCATTTCATAACCTCTTCCACGTAGGTTACAAGCTGTTAGCCCCCATCTTAAAACCTCCTTTCCATCGTGAAAATCTATCCGCAACCCACCACTCTTGACTCCCTTTGGAATGGACAGATGATCTTTGCTGACAGGACACACTCCAATACTTTCACCTGATGAAGTCCTATTATTTAATTTTATACTCACTCTTATTCTCGTTCCTGTTCTTATGCCACCCTCTACCTCTCCCCAGCTATCTCCACCACACTATCAGTCTCACTCACTCTCTCCTACCTGTTTCTAAATCTTCTTTAACAAACAATTGCTGGCTTTGCATTTCTCTTTCCTCCAAAATTGTCAAGGCCCCGACTCACTCACTGCTAAAAAAAAAAGAAGGGAGACTCTGTATATTTTTAAATGAAGAGTGTTGTTTTTACCTAAATCAATCTGGCCTGGTATATAACAATATAAAAAAACTCAAGGATAGAGCCCAAAAACTTGCCAACCAAGTAAATAATTAATGCTGAACCCTTCTGGACACTCTCTAATTGGATGTCCTGGGAACTCCCAATTCTTAGTCCTTTAATACCTATTTTTCTCCTTCTTTTATTCAAGCCTTGTTTAGTTTCTCAGTTCATACAAAACCACATCCAGGCCATCACCAATAATTCTACATGACACATGCTCCTTCTAACAACCCCACAATATCACCCCTTACCCCAAAACCTTTCTTCAGTTTAATCTCTCCCACTGTAGGTTCCCACATTGCCCCTAATCCTGCTGGAAGCAGCCCTGAGAAACTTCACCCATTATCTCTCCATACCACCCCCAAAAATTTTCACCGCCCCAACACTTCACTACTATTTTGTTTTGTTTTTCTTATTAATGTAAGAAGACAGGAATGTCAGGCCTCTGAGCCCAAGCTAAGCCATCATATCCCCCGTGACCTGCATGTATACATCCAGATGGCCTGAAGCAACTGAAG
The DNA here is from genome assembly GCF_000951045.1 of Mandrillus leucophaeus. Taxonomy (NCBI): domain Eukaryota; kingdom Metazoa; phylum Chordata; class Mammalia; order Primates; family Cercopithecidae; genus Mandrillus; species Mandrillus leucophaeus. The sequence goes on from NW_012103865.1 coordinate 870,425, forward strand.
ATCCACAAAAGAAGTGAAAATAGCCTTAACTGATGGCATTCCATCATTGTGATTTGTTCCTGCCCACCCTAACTGATACGATACAGTCTCCCCCACCCTTAAGTAGGTACTTTGTAATATTCTCCCCTGCCCTTAAGAATGTACTTTGTATGCCTATTCCAAACCTGTAAGAACTAATGATAATCCCACCACCCTTTGCTGACTCCTTTTTCGGACTCAGCCCACCTACACCCAGGTGAAATAAACAACCTTGTTGCTCACACAAAGCCTGTTGGTTGTCTCTTCACACACATGACACATAGCTTCTTCTGTAATCTGTTAAATATATATGTTTAGCCAACCTGTCATCAAATCCCTAGGAACCGCACGTACAATTGACAGAGAGGAACAAACCAGTTGATTTTTTTATTAATATGGGAGGTCATATATTCTGTAGTCAACATCTGTTTATCCCTTGATTCAAAAAAGACTACAATGGTTACAGGGGTGCCAGGAAAAACCAATGACATGCATAATTTGTAGTGCCATTATTCTGTCTACCACACAGAGTATGTCCTCCAAAATCAATGCAAATAATCTAAAATAAATGATAAAAATTATATGTTTGGAGAATAAAGCATACTTCTAAGTAAACATAGATCATTGTAGTCCCACTTGTTTATTTTTGCTTTTATTGTGTGAGCTTTTATTGTGATATCTAAAAAATCATTACCAAGGCCAGTATCAAAGAGCTTTTATCCAAAGTTTTCTTCTACTAACTTTGGAATGCCCTTGGCTGGGAGGAGGGGTCCATTCCGATGGTTGGGGGGTGCTTAGAATTATTTCTGAGACTCAAAGAAAGAATCAATTTTCTTGCCATTTCCAGCTAGAACCTCTTCTGACTCCTTGACTTTTGGCCCGTTTCTCTACAGCCAAAGCCAGCAACATTGCATTCTCTCTGGTTCTTCCATTTTCAAATCTTTCCAGTTAACTAAAATAGAGAAAGACTCTGATTTCAAAGATTCATGTGATATGATTGGGCCCACTTGTAAAATCCAAGATAATCTTCTCATCTCAAGATTTCTTTTTTCGTTCTTTTTGGAGACTTGCTCTGTCACCCAGGCTGGAGTGCAGTGGCGTGATCTCGGCTCACTGCAAGCTCCACCTCCTGCATTCATGCCATTCTCCTGTCTCAGCCTCCTGAGTAGCTGAGACTACAGGCGCCCACCACCATGCCCAGCTAATTTTTTTGGATTTTTAGTGGAGGCAGGGTTTAACCATGTTAGCCAGGATGGTCTCAATCTCCTGACCTCGTGGTCTGCCTGCCTCGGCCTCCCAAAGTGCTGGATTACAGATGTGAGCCACCGCACCCAGCCATCTCAGGATTAGACACATCTGCAAAGTACCTTTTGCCAGGTAAGGTAACAGATTCACAAGCTCTGGAGGACTTGAACTTCTTTGGAGGTCCACTATTCAGCCTACCACAACTAGTTAAAAAAACATAAAAATTCTTTAGACTTACAAAGAATAACTTCAACTATATACAACAAGTAGTAAGTTTAATATCGAATTATCAACAGTTTTCCTTTTGCAGCCAGGAATACCATAGGATTTTCACTGTCATTATGTCTATTAAATGTGTGCTAGAGGGTCTAAGTGATAAGATTGAAACTGCCTTTGCAAAAATTACAGCAATTAGAAGATTATGGCAGTGAAGGGGATCTAATCTGGCCAAACTCCTTCTTCCCTTTGGTCTTCAAGCTGCCCTCAATTATTTCTGAGCTTAGGCTAAGCTAACTTTGGGAGACATTTAGTTTATAGTTTAAATGACAATAGCCCTTCCCTAAAACTCAACTGCTGTTGTAAAGCTAATGAGTGACCACTAGGCTAGGAGGATGGAGGGGCCTGAATTTTGCTAGGTCTAGACATAAAAGATTGCCAGTCATTATTCCAGAGGTCACAAGATATGCAACTTCCCCAATTACTTCCACAGATAACATCACTATCATAGAACCTAAGATTGGCCTTTTGAGATATATTTTCAGGTTTTTCACAATGGCTTCAGCTAGACCTCCCAAGCTCCTGTGGCCCCACTCATAGGCAACTCAGCTTGTAGGAGGACCATCTTCCACACCCTTGTGATTGTACCCCCAATGAATCAACAACAAGCACTCATTGCCTAGCCAACCCCCCCCTTCCCTGATGACTGTCTTCACAAATTGTTTTTTGCTGGCCTCAACCTTTCAGGAGGTATATCCTGCCATAAAACAAGGACATGTCAATTATAACTTCAGGTCTGCAATTTAAGTCTAGCTCCTACAACTAAAGTCGTTAAAATTCAGACTGATAATGTCAATTATAAGCTAATCTTCCCAAGTACAGAACAAAGACAAGCTGAGATCAATCAATCCTCCATCTACCCTGAGATATCTGCATAACTGATTTTCCTTTACTCCCTCTTTTTTTGTAAAACATTCACCTTATCTTATGGAAAATGTAGATTTACAGAGCATTAACTAAAGTCTCACAAGGATGTAACCATTCACCTCACACCACCTACATGCCTTCTCTCTTTCAAGGAAATATATAAATGCTAAACCTCCTGAAAACCGCTTTGGAGAACCCAAGCATTGGCAATCTGGCACTGGTGGTTTCATTTCTTGGTGTAAATTATATAGCATGCTTTTAAAACTGCAGCTGCTTTTTGTTGTTTGTAATTTGGACTTTAGAAAAACATTGTGGGCCAGGTATGGTGGCTCACATCTGTAATCCCAGCATTTTGGAAGCCAAGGCAGGCGGATCCCTTGAGGCCAGGAGTTCGAGACCAGTGAAACTTGGTCTCTACTAAAAATTTTTTAAAAAGAGCCAGGCACAGTGGCTCACGCCTGTAATCCCAGCACTTTGGGAGGCCAAGGTGGGCAGATCACGAGGTCAGGAGATCGAGATTATCCTGGCTAACACAGTGAAACCCCGTCTCCACTTGAAAAAATACAAAAAATTAGCCAGGCGTGGTGGCAGGCACCTGTAGTCCCCCAACTACTTGGGAGGCTGAGGCAGGAAAATGGCGTGAACCCAAGAGGCAGAGCTTGCAGTGAGCGGAGATCGCGCCACTGCACTCCAGCCTGGGCAACAGAGCAAGGCTCCATCTCAGAAAAATAAATAAATAAATAAATAAAAATAAAAATACAAAAAAAATAGCCTGTGTGGTGGTGCATGCCTATAATCCTAGCTACTCAGCAGACTGAGGCATGAGAATTGCTTAAACCCAGGAGGCAGAAGTTGCAGTGAGCCGAGACATCAATACTGTACTCCAGACTGGGTGACAAAGCCAGACATTGTCTCAAAAAAGAAAGAGAGAAGAAAAGAAAAGAAAAACATTGTGACCAATTTCTGTTAATTTTAAATCAAAAGGTGCAGGAAACCATGTTCTTTCACCCTGAAGTTAAGAGATTTGAGAGTATTCTGTTAAAACAGCCCTCTTGGTCCCTTGGAGATGTAAATCTTACCATGTCTGTGAAATGTTAACATCTAAAAATTAGCTAAGCAGCAATCCAGCTGAGATCAGAGATGAAAACGAGTTAAAATTCTTTAGACACACCACAAAATTTCTTTCCTCAGTAGATGCTTTTAGCTCATGGAAGAAACATTTATAAGACATTAATTTGAAGTATTTGTTTTAATTTACTTGTATTGTAATCTCTCACAGGGTTCTTCTGGCGTGCTGCATAAAGAAAGACCATGACAGTGCAGTAAAAAATGAGTTTAAAAGGCATGAGGCTGGCCACACCTTCTGGGAGATGGAGTTAGTGATACAGGAGGTAGAAAGAAATTATTTAGGCAGATAGTGAAGGTAAAGGAGTCCTTGGTAAGTCTTCCCTTTTAATAAAAAGCAGCTCCCAAATCATTTCTTTTCTAACAAAGAACAGCCTGGAAAATTGAGCTGCAAACGTAGATAAGCAAGGTGGAAGCTTGCACGAGTGAATGCCAGCAACTATGTCAATAGGAAAAGGCTACCAGGGGACCAGGTATGTTCAACATGAAGGCCTCATCTTTTTTTTTTTTTTCTTTTTGTCACCATATGTGCAGTAAAGAAGCAGGCAAGATTCTGCTCCAAGATGGCTGAATAGGAACAGCTCCAGTCTGTAGCTCCCAGCGTGATTGATGCAGAAGATGGGTGATTTCTGCATTTCCAACTGAGGTATCTGGCTCATCTCACTGGGACTGATTGGACAGTAGGTGCAGCCCACGGAGGACAAACTGAAACAAGGCAGAGCATTGCCTCATCCGGGAAGCACAAGGGGTCTGGGGATTTCCCTTTCCTAGCCAAGGGAAGCCATGACAGACAGTACCTGGAAAATAGGGACACTCCCGCCCAAATACTGTACTTTTCCAACGGTTTTAGCAAATGGTGCACCAGGAGATTATATCCCACACCTGGCTCGGCAGGTCCCATGCCCATGGAGCCTTGCTCACTACTAGCGCAGCAGTCTGAGATCAAACTGCAAGGTGGCAGCCTGACTAGCGGAGGGGCTTCCACCATTGCTGAAGCATGAGTAGGTAAACAAAGCAGCCAGGAAAGCACGAACTGGGCAGAGCCCACCACAGCTCAGCAAGGGCTGTTGCCTCTGTACATTCCACCTCTGGGGGCAGAGTATAGCTGAACAAAAGGCAGCAGAAACTTCCGCAAACATAAACATCCCTGCCTGACAGCACTGAAGAGAGCAGTACTTCTCCCAGCATGGTGTTTGAGCTCTGAGAACGGACAGACTGCCTCCTCAAGTGGGTCCCTGACCCCCATGTAGCCTAACTGGGAGACACCTCCCAGTAGGGGCCAACTGATACCTCATACAGGTGGGTGCCCCTCTGGGATGAAGCTTCTAGAGGAAGGATCAGGCAGCAATATTTGCTTTTCTGCAGCCTCCGCTGGTGATGCCCAGGTAAACAGGATCTGGAGCGCAACTCCAGCAAACTCCAACAGACCTGCAGCTGAGAGACCTGACTGTTAGAAGGAAAACTAACAAACAGAAAGGAATAGCATCAACATCAACAAAAAGGACACCCACACAAAAACCCCAGCCAAAGGTCACCAACATCAAAGACCAAAGGTAGATAAAACCAAAAAGATGGGGAGAAACCAGAGAAGAAAAGCTGAAAATTCTAAAAACCAGAGCAGCTCTTCTCCTCCAAAGGATTGTGGCTCCGCACCAGCAACAGAACAAAGCTGAATGAAGAATGACTTTGACAAGCTGACAGAAGTAGGCTTCAGAAGGTTGGTAATAACAAATTACTCCGAGCTAAAGGAGGATGTTCGAACCCATTGCAAGGAAGCTAAAAGCCTTGAAAACAGATTAGACAAATGGCTAACTAGAATAAACAGTGTAGAGAAGACCTTAAACGAGCTGATAAAGCTAAAAACCATGGCATGAGAACTTCGTGATGCATGCACAACCTTCAATAGCCAATTTGATCAAGTGAAAGAAAGGGTATCAGTGATTGAAGATCAAATCTATAAAATAAAGTGAGAAATTTAGAGAAAAAACAGGAAAAAGAAATGAACAAATCCTCCAAGAAATATGGGACTATGTGAAAAGACCAAATCTATGTTTGATTGGTGTACCTGAAAGTGACAGGAAGAATGCAACCAAGTTGAAAAACACTCTTCAGGATATTATTCAGGAGAACTTCCCCAACCTAACAAGGCAGGCCAACATTCAACATCAGGAAATACAGAGAATGCCACAAAGATGCTCCTTGAGAAGAGCAAAACCAATACACATAACTGTCAGATTCACCAAGGTTGAAATGAAGGAAAAACTGTTAAGGGCAGCCAGAGAGAAAGGTC
>NW_012103865.1:876674-879026 GCF_000951045.1 Mandrillus leucophaeus
ACAGACTGGCAAATTGGATAAAGAGTCAAGACTCATCAGTGTGCTGTATTCAGGAGACCCATCTCACATGCAAATACACACATAGGCTCAAAATAAAGGGATGGAGGAAGATCTACCAAGCAAATGGAAAGCAAAAAAGAGCAGGGGTTGCAATCCTAGTCTCTGATAAAATAGACTTTAAACCAACCAAGATCAAAAGAGACAAAGAAGGCCATTACATAATGGTAAAGGGATCAATTCAACAAGAAGAGCTAACTGTCCTAAATATATATGCATCCAATACAGGAGAACCCAGATTCATAAAGCAAGTCCTTAGAGACCTACAAAGAGACTTAGACTCCCACACAACAATAATGGGAGACTTTAACACCCCACTGTCAATATTAGATCAACAAGACAGAAGTTTAACAAGGATATCCAGGACTTGAACTCAGCTCTGAACCAAGCTGACCTAATAAACATCTACAGAACTCTCTACCCCAAATCAACAGAAGATACATTCTTCTCAGCACCACATTGCACTTATTCGAAAATTGACCACATACTTGGAAGTAAAGCAATCCTCAGCAAATGTAATAGAACATAAATCACACCAAACTGTCTCTCAGACCATAGTGCAATCAAATTAGAACTCAGGATTAAGAAACTCACTCAAAACTGCACGACTACATGAAAATTGAACAACCTGCTCCTAAATGACTACTAGGCAAATAACAAAATGAAGGCAGAAACAAAGACGTTCTTTGAAACCAATGAGAACAAAAACACAAAGTATCAGAATCTCTGGGACACATTTAAAGCAGTGTGTAGAGGGAAATTTATAGCACTAAATGCCCACAAGACAAAACAGGAAAGATCTAAAATCGACACTCTAACATCACAGTTAAAAGAACTAGAGAAGCAAGAGCAAACAAATTCAAAAGCTAGCAGAAGACAAGAAATAACCAAGCTCAGAGCAGAACTGAAGGAGACAGAGACACAAAAAATCCTTCAAATAATCAGTAAATCCAGGAGCTGGTTTTTTGTAAAGATCAACAAAATACATAGACCACTAGCAAGACTAATAAAGAAGAAAAGAGAAGAGAATCAAAATAGATGCAATAAAAAATGATAAAGGGGATATGACCACCAATCTCTCAGAAATACAAACTACCACCAGAGAATACTATAAACACCTCTACACAAATAAACTAGAAAATCTAGAAGAAATGGATAAATTCTGGGACACATACACTGTTCCAAGACTAACACAGGAAGAAATTGAATCTCTAAATAGACCAATAACAGGCTCTGAAACTGAGGCAATAATTAATAGCCTACTAACCAAAAAAAGTCCAGGACCAGACGGATAGACAACCAAATTCTACTTGAGGTACAAAGAGGTACCATTCCTTCTGAAACTATTCCAATCAATATAAAAAGAGGGAATCCTCCCTAACTCATTTTATGGGGCCAGCATCATCCTGATACCAAAGCCTCGCAGAAACACAACAAAGAAAGAGAATTTTAGACAAATATCGCTGATGAACATTGATGCAAAAATCCTCAATAAAATAATGGCAAACCAAATCCAGTAGCACATCAGAATGCTTATCGACCATGGTCAAGTCAGCTTCATCCCTGGAATGCAAGGCTGGTTCAACATACACAAATCAATAAACGTAATCCATCACATAAACAGAACCATTGACAAAAACCACATGATTATCTCAATAGATGCAGAAAAGATCTTTGACAAAATTCAACAGCCCTTCATGTTAAAAACTCGCAATACACTAGGTATTGATGGAACATATCTCAAAATAATAAGAGCTATTTATGACAAACCCACAGCCAATATCATACTGAATGGGCAAAAACTGGAAGCATTGCCTTTGAAAACCGGCACAAGACAGGGATACCCTCTCTCACCACTCCTATTTAACATAGTGTTGGAAGTTCTGGCCAGGGCAATCAGGCAAGAGAAAGAAATAAAGCATATTTAATTAGGAAAAGAGGAAGTCAAATTGTCCTTGTTTGCAAATGACATGATTGTACATTTAGAAAACCCCATCGTATCAGCCCCAAATCTTCTTAAGCAGATAAGCAACTTCAGCAAAGTTTCAGGATACAAAATCAATGTGCAAAAATCTCAAGCGTTCCTACACACCAATAATAGACAAACAGAGAGCCAATTTATGAGTGAACTCCCATTCACAATGGCTACAAAGAGAATAAAATACCTAGGAATCCAACTTACACGGGATGTGAAGGACCTCTTCAAGGAGAACTACAAATCACTGCTCAATGAAATAAAAAGGACACAAACAAATGGAAGAACATTCCATGCTCATGGATAGGAAGAATCAATAT
>NW_012103865.1:879986-887398 GCF_000951045.1 Mandrillus leucophaeus
CCACAATGAGATACCATCTCATACCAGTTAGAATGGTGATCATTAAAAAGTCAGGAAACAACAGATGCTGGAGAGGATGTGGAGAAATAGGAAAGCTTTTACACTGTTGGTGGGAGTATAAACTAGTTCAACCATTGTGGAAGACAGTGTGGCAATTCCTCAAGGATTTAGAGCTAGAAAAACCATTTGACCCAGTGATCCCATTACTGGGCTATATACCCAAAGGATTAGAAAATCATGCTACTATAAAGACACATGCGCATGTACATTTATTGCGGAACTATTCACAATAGTAAAGACTTGGAACCAACCCAAGTGTCCATCAATGATAGACTGGATTAAGAAAATGTGGCACATATACACCATGCAATACTATGCAGCCATAAAAAGATGAGTTCATGTCCTTTGCAGGGACATGGATGAAGCTGGAAATAATCATCTGAGCAAACTATCACAAGGACAGAAAACCAAACACCGCATGTTCTCAGTCATAGGTGGGAATTGAACAATGAGAACACTTGGTCACAGGGTGGGGAACATCACACACCGGGGCCTGTCGTGGGATGGGTAGGGGAGCCATATTATTGGGAGAAATACCTAATGTAAATGATGAGTTGATGCGTGCAGCAGGCCAGCATGGCACATGTATACCTATGTAACGAGCCTGCACGTTGTGCACATGTACCGTAGAATTTAAAGTATATTAAAAAAAAAAAAAAAGGGGGTAGCAGGCAACATGGCGCTGGCCAGGTAGAGAATCCGCCTGCATAATAAAAGATTGGGGGGCGGGGGGCAGTTTCTTCATATGCTATGCAAACAGCACAACTAGTCCTAGCGAGTTCTTTCTGTGTTATGCAAATGGAACACCTGGCCTGACCAATCTTTCATGCCCTATGTAAATCGGATACCACCTCCTCAAGCTCATCTAAAAAATTTCCTACACTTCACTGCTCAGGACCCCCTCTCTCTTCAGGAGAGAGCTTTAGAGCTTTTCTCTTTCTTTTGCCTGTTAAGCCTCTGTTCTTAACCTCACTGCTTATGTGTCCACATCCTTGATTTCCTTGGTATGAGGCAACAAATCTCAGGTATTACCCTAGACGAACAATGCTGCTTCACTGGGACTCAAATCATTTCATCAAAAGCTCATAGGTTAGGAGTTTTTCAAAGGCAGTTTAGGGGAAGGGGTGGGGGTGGCTAAGTTTGCTGCTAATTGGTTGGGCTGGAGATGAAATCATAGGTGTCAAAGCTGTACTCCTGCAAGCTGAATAGCTTCTAGGTGGGGCCACATCAGTGGGATTGGTAGGTCCAGGTGGAGCCATGGGGGTTAGACAAGCAAAAAAAAACTGAAAGTATATCTCAAAGGGTCAATCTACAATAGCAGTGTCATCTGCAGGAATAACTGGAAAAGTTGCCTATCTTATAACCTCAAGAATAGTGGCAGACTATCATTCATGTCTGATTCTTAGCCAGACTCAGCCTCCTCTTCCCCAAGCCTCATGGCCTCCCATTGGCTTTACAAAGTCTGTTAAGTTTTAGGCCTACTATCATTTAAACTATAGCCTAAATTTCTTCCAAAATTATTAGATTGGTACAAAAGTAACTGCAGATTTGCCATTAAAAGGAATGGCAAAAACTGCAATTACTTTTGCACCAAACTGTAGCTTGGGGTCAGGCACAGTGGTTCATGCCTGTAATCTCAGCACTTTGGGAGGCTGAGATGGGTGGATCACTTAAGGCCAGGAGTTTGAGATCAGCCTGGCCAACATGGCAAAACACCTAATACAAAAATTAGCCAGGGACGGTGGCACATGCCTGTAATCCCAGCTACTTGGGTGACTGAGGCATGAAAACCACTTGAACCCTGGAGACAGAGGTTGCAATGAGCTGAGATAGTGTCACTGCACTCCAACCTGTGCAATGCAGCAAGACATTGTCTGAAAAAAAAAAAAAAAAAAAAGTTACCTTAGCCCTATTTCCCAGGAATAGTTAAGGAAACAGCAAGATGGGGCAGTGGGGTAGTTAGCTCAACTTACTATTATATTACTCACTGATATAATTTTTGCAAAGGTGGTTTTAGTATGACTCTACACCTTTTGGGTCACCCATTTGTAATCCATTCTACTGAAGGAAACCAAAATATACCCTCTAAAGTATTTAGGATTGTTGAGCTAAGCACAGCTAAGGTGCAGGGAGATTCTCTGCCTTTCTTTTGTTTGCCTAAAGCCAGGACGTAAATCCTCCCTTACTGGAGACAGCCACTTATGAGCCCACAAATGGGCCAGAGGAATCTGTGAGCAGATTTTACCTCTATAAATTTGCCCTCCTATATTTGCCCACCTTTTGGCACTACCTCTATGGGCCGATTTTGTCTTCCTGCTTCATTAAATATCTCTTTATACTTTTCATCTGAACTCTATGTGTAGCCAGTCAACTGAGAAGCTGATACCCTAGAGAACATGGCCAGGTCAATATGGGTTGTATGCCCATTTGTAGCTAGCAAAACTTTTCTCTCTTTGAACTTTCTTTGGCATGAATCTGGAATCTTGTGAGAACTCTGCTGCATCTCTTTGGAGAAGCCTCATATGTCCTTGATTACATCGTAACATTGGTTAAGGCTTATTGATTTTGGTGAGCCACTTGCAAAGATACCTTTGGTTTAAAAGAGGGGGGAAATGGTACAAAAGCAGGAATATTGACTGTCCTGGCTGAAATATATAAGAGACTTTAAGTTGTTTTTTTTTTTTTTTTAAAAGATCTCTATAGTCAAAAGTCGATTTAATTAAAAGCTGATATTTAAGATACATATGCATATATACTTTTTAATTGGGCCTCTGTTCTCTATAAACTCTTGTTAGTTGACTGAATTTCTTCCTTCTTAACCATTTTGTCAAGAAAAAGAGTAAAATATTTGAAGAGATTTATTCTGAGCCAAATGAGAATGACCAATGATCCATGACACAGCCTTCAGGAGATCCTGAGAACACGTGCCCAAAGTGGTTGGACTGCAACTTGGTTTTATATATTTTAGGGAGACATAAGACATCAATCAATTAATGTAAGATGTATATTGGTTTAATCCAGAAAGATGGGACAATAGGAAGTAGGGACCCCAGATCATAGGAAGATTCTAAAATATTCTGATTGGCAATTGGTTGAAAGAGTTATTGTCTAAAGACCTGAACTCAATAGAAAGAAATTTCTGTGTTAAGATAAGGGGTTTTAGAGACCAAGGTTATATCACACTGATGAAGCCTCCAGGTAGGGGGCCTCAGAGAGAATAGATTGTAAATGTTTCCTATCAGACTTAAAGATTCAATTAGTCTTATTTTTTTTTTCTTTGACAGAGTCTCACTCTGTTGTCCAGGCTGGAGTACAGTGGCACAATCTCGGCTCACTGGAACCTCCACCTCCTGGGTTCAAGTGATTCTCCTGCCTCAGCTTCCTGAGTAGCTGGGACTACAGGCATGTGCCACCACACCCAGATAATTTTTGTATTTTTAGTAGAAAGGGGTTTTTACCATGTTGGCCAGGCTGGTCTTGAACTCCTGACCTCAGGTGATCCACCTCCCTCTGCCTTCCAAAGTACTGGGAGCTAGCCACCACATCCAGCCTGTTCTATTAGTCTTAAGGTCTTTGTGTTGATGTTGATACTGGTCAGCTGCGAGGCATGTCTAATGACCCTCCACTTCCCATCATGGCCTGAACTAATTTTTCAGGTTAACTTTGGAATGCCCTTGGCAGAGGGGAGGGCCCATCAGTCAGTTGGGGGGCTTAGAATTTTATTACCTTTTTACACCTTACTAACTGTATGCACTCCCTTTGTTTGCTTCTGTTTTGTTGACCAGATTTGTGCCAAGAATAATGTAAAACTTCACTGGTCTTTTTGAAAGCTTAAGTTCTTCCTCTGCGCTATGAAACAAAAATTTGCTACCTTGTTTTTTAAATCAGTAAGGGCTTCAGCCTGTGAGACAGATAAACTTTAACTTACTCCATTTACAAAGCCACAGTTTGATTCCAACTGTTTTTTTTAAATTAATGAGTTTTGCCTGACTCATGGGTAAAATAGTAAAATCTGAGACAGGTCTTAGTCAAATTAGAAAGTTTGTTTTGCCAAAGTTAAGAAAGCACCCATGACACAGCCTCAGGACATCCTGACAACATGTGCTCAAGGTGGTCAGGGTACAGCTTGCTTTTATATATTTTAGGGAGATATGAGACATCAATCAATATGTGTAAAATGTACATTGGTTCAGTCCAGTAAGGCAGGACAACTCAAAGTGGGGGTTTCCATGTTAGAAGTCAATAAAAGACAAAAGGCTGCATTATTTTAAGGACTTGATCAGTCTTCCACTGAATACACAATTTAATCTGTCTCAGTGAATCTGCATTTTTACATAAACAATAGTTCAGAGGAAGTAATTAGATATGCATTTGTCTCAGGTGAGCCTCAGAGGGATGACTTTGAGTTCTGCTGGTTCTTTGTCCACAAAGAATTTCCTTGTGGGAAAATTGTGAGGGAGGTATGTAGCTTCTTGTCTCTGCAGCTCTTATTTAGGGATAATAAAATGGGAGGCAGGTTTGCCCTAAGCAGTTTCCAGCTTGCCTTTTCCCTTTGGCTTAGTGATTTTGTGGTGCCAAGATTTATTTTCCTTTCACAAATCAAAACTATAAAATCTTTGTCTGTATTTTTATGTGTACTTGTGTAAATGTTTGTGTTTGTATATAGTATACAAGTTACAAAACTGACTTGTAAAAAGGCCCCAATGAACCTTTAAGTTTCCTGCCTTTGGGATACTTGCCTAACATATAGTAATATAAAAATAGTTAATAGAAAATTTAACTTGAGATGATGACCAGATGTGTCCTATGTCTTATAAACTTTTCCAAACATAATTGTTAAGGGTGAATAAATTAAATAGATATAAATGGGATAAGAGTTTATAAATGAACTATTAATACCTATTAAGTTTTATAATATACTTACTTAAAAAGGTTGTGATGGTTAATTCTGAGTGTCAACTTGATAGGATTGAAAAATGCAAATTATTGATCCTGGGTGTGTCTTTGAGGGTGTTGCCAAAAGAGATTAACATTTGAGTCAGTGGACTGGGAAAGGCAGACCCACCCTTAATCTGGGTGGGCACCATCAAAATCAGCCGCTAGAATATAAAGCAGGCAGAAAAACGTAAAATGACAAGATTGGGACCAGGTGCAGTGGTTCATGCCTGTAATCCCAGAACTTTGGGAGGTCAAGGCGGGTGGAACACCTGAGGTCAGGAGTTCAAGACCAGCCTAGCCAACATGGCAAAACCTTGTCTCTACTAAAAATACCAAAATTAGCCAGAAGTGGTGGCAGGCACCTGTAATCCCAGCTACTCAGGAGGCTGAGGCAGGAGAATCGCTTGAACCTGGGAGGCGGAGATTGCAGTGAGCTGAGATCGCACCAGTGCATTCCAGCCTGGGACACAAGAGTAAGACTCTGTTTCAAAAAAAAAAACAAAACACTAGACTGGCCTAGCCTCCCAGCCAACATGTTTCTCCCAAGCTGGACCCTTCCTGCCCTTGAACATCAGACTCCAAGTTCTTCAGTTTTGGGACTCAGACTGGCTTTCCTTGCTGCTCAGCTTCTAGACAGCCTATTGTCGGACCTTGCAATCCTGTGAGTTAATATTTGATAAACTCATATATATATATATTTTATATATATGAGTTTACATATATGAGTTTTTATGTATATCCTATTATATAATATATAATAGGATATATATAAAATAGGATATATATATGAGTTATATATATGAGTTTTTATATATATATATATCTCTCCTATTACTTCTGTCTCTCTAGAGAACCCTAATACAAACATTTTTAAAGGTTTTTAAAATCTTTTTGGTAATGATACCCTTAAAATTTGCTATGCTAAATTAAAGGATGGATATTCACTGAATATCCAAATTATCTCTAAATGAGATATAATTCTAAGACATTAATGACTAATTATGAGTTGAAGCTTAAATACTTTTGACTTCTTATTTCAGAGAAACAAGATATTTATATTTGTTAGTAAAAATGTCCTGTTCTACATTTTTATCGGGGGAACCAGCCTCCAATATTTCAATGTAGGTCCTTTCTATTTTCCCTAAGTGTTGGCCAGTCTGAGAAATAAAGAGAAAGAGTACAAAGAGAGGAATTTTACAGCTGGGCCTCCGGGATAACAACACATATCGGTAGCTCTGTGATGTCCCCTGAGCCACAAAACCAGCAGGTTTTTATTAAGGACTTTAAAAGGGGAGTGGGTGTATGAACAGGGAGTAGGTCACAAAGATCACATGCTTTAAAGGGCAATAAAGATCACAAGGCAAAAGGCAATGCAAAGATCACAAGGCAAAGGGCAAAATTAGAATTACTGATGAGGGTCTATGTTTAGCTGTACACATATGTGTTGTCTTGATAAACATCTTAAACAACAGAAAACAGGGTTTGAGAGCAGAGAACCAGTTTGACCTCAAATTTACCAAGGCAGGATCTTTTCCACACCCTAATAAGCCTGAGGGTACTGCAGGAGACCAGGGCGTATTTCAGTCCTTATCTCAACTACATAAGACACACATTCCCAGAGCGGCCATTTATAGACCTACCCTTGGAAAGCATTCCTTCCCCGGGGTATTAATTACTAATATTCCTTGCTGGGAAAAGAATTCAGTGATATCTGTCTTTCTTGCACGTCCATTTATAGGCTCTTTACAAGAAGGAAAATATGGCTCTATTCTGCCCAATTCCGCAGGCAGTCAGACCTTTGGTTGTCTTCCCTTGTTCCCTGAAATCACTGTTATTCTGCTCATTTTCAAGGTGCACCAATTTTACATTGTTCAGACACACACGTTTTACAGTCAGTTTGTACAACAGTGGTCCTGAGGTGACGTACATTCTCAGCATACGAAGATAACAGGATTAAGAGATTAAAGTGAAGACAGGTGTAAGAAATTATAAGAGTATTAATTTTGGGAACTGATAAATGTCCATGAAATCTTCACAATTTATGTTCCTCTGCCGCAGCTCCAGTCAGTCCCTCCGTTCGGGGTCCCTGACTTCCCGCAACATATATATATATTTTTTGAGACAGAATCTCACTCTGTTGCCCAGGCTGGAGTGCAGTGGCACAGTCTCAGCTCACTGCAAGCTCTGCCTCCTGGGTTCATGCCATTCTCCTGCCTCAGCATCCCAAATAGCTGGGACTATAGGCGCCTGCCACCATGCCTGGCTAATTTTTTGTATTTTTAGTAGAAACGGGGTTTCACCATGTTAGCCAGGATGGTCTTGAGTTCCTGAACTTGTGATCTTTCCACCCCAGCCTCCCAAAGTGCTGGGATTACAGGCATGAGTCACCGTGCCCGGCCCTGTTCTACATTTTT
>NW_012103865.1:887638-896231 GCF_000951045.1 Mandrillus leucophaeus
TGATCTCCCGTCTCGGCCTCCCAAAGTGCTGGGATTACAGGCTTGAGCTACCGTGCCCGGCCCTGTTCTACATTTTTAAAGAATGTTCCATTAGAAAGTCTATGTTTCTAAATATTATAAAAATTTGTATTCATAAACGGTTGGTATGTGACTGACACTTAAAAATTGCTTACTACTTAGGTTTTCACTATGAATTAAGGTTACTAGAAGTTAAAATTCTAATTAATATATGGTAACTAGAATTAGGGATAAGAAAGGTAACAATTCTATACATAGAATGTATAAGAAAACACATAAGTTTTTTTTTGTAAGGATGATTATAAGACGGATATTAGGATATGTTTTTTGTTAAAGGAAAAGTGATTTTGCTTAGGTTAGAGGTTATTTAAAAGTTGTATTAAATTGAAGAAATTAAAGAAGAACAATGAGATAAAGTGAATGAATATAGGCAGTCAGGAAAAGAAAGAGAATGGAAAAATGATAAGAGGTTTAAAATGTTTATGAAAGTTATCTTCTGTGGTCAAAAGTGATTGAGATTAGATGAATCTGTTTATAAAGTTTTATTAAAGTTTAATCATTAATAATATATGGATGTAAAGGTAGAATTTGGTTTTCTTTTTGAACAAGATTTCATATAGTATTAATAAAAGATGATGAAATATTTTTCATTTACCTTTTGAGTCAAAAGAATAGAAGGAAAGACAGATTCTGTTGCTCTCATGCTGTCTTTATTAGGTCCATTGATTCTTTGAAAATCTGAGCCTCATAGTAACCAGAACAGCTTGGTACTGGTGCAAAAAAAGACATATAGACCAATGGAACAAAATAGAGAACCCAGAAATAAGGCCACACAGCTACAACTATCTGATCTTCAACAAACTTGAAAAAATAAACAATGGGGAAAGGATTCTCTATTCAATAAATGGTGCTAGAAAAACTGGCTAGTCATATGCACAAGATTGAAACTGAACCCCTTCCTTACACCATATAAAAAAATCAACTCAAGATAGATTAAATACCAAAATGTAAAATCCACAGCTATAAAAACCCTGGAAGACAAACTAGACAATACCATTCAGAATGTAGGAATGGATAAAGATTTCATGACAAAGACACCAAAAACATTTGCAACAAAAGCAAAAATTGACAAATGGGATCTAATTAAAGAGCTGTGCACAGCAAAAGAAGCTATCAAAAGACTGAACAGACAATCTACAGAATAGGAGAAAAAATTTGCAAGCTATCGGTGAACCCCACCCCCAATATTCAACATGGGTTCTTTTCTATTTCTGTAAGTGTTTACTGGTCTTAGAAATAAAGGTAAAGAGTACAAAAGAGAGAAATTTTAAAGCTGGGTGTCCAGGGGAGACATCACATGTCGGCAGGGTCTGTGATGCCCCCTGAGCTGTAAAACCAGCAAGTTTTTATTAGTGATTTTCAAAAGGGGAGGGAGTGTATGAATAGGGTGTGGGTCACAGAGATCACACGCTTCACAAGGTAATAAAATATCACAAAGCAAATGGAGGCAGGGGGGTGAAATTAAAATTGCTAATGAAGTTTTGGGCAAGCATTGTCATTGACAACATCTTATCAGGAGACAGGGTTTGAGAGCAGACAACCGGTCTGACCAAAATTTATTCGGCAGGAATTTCCTCATCCTAGTAAGCCTGGGAGCGCTACGGGAGACCAGGGCTTATTTCATCCCTTTGTCTACAACTGTAAAAGACAGCCGTCCCAAAAGTGGCCATTTTAGAGGCCTCCTTTCAGGGACACATTCTCTTTCTCAGGGATGTTCCTTGCTGAGAAAGAATTCAGTGATACTTCTCCTATTTGCTTTTGAAAGAAGAGAAATATGGCTCTGTTCCGCCCAGCTCACCGGCAGTCATAGTTTAAGGTTTTCTCCCTTGTTCCCTGAACATCCCTGTTATCCTGTTCCTTTTTCAAAGTGCCCAGACTTCATGTTGTTCAAACACACATGCTCTACAAGCAATTTGTGCAGTTAACGCAATCATCACAGGGTCCTGAGATGACACACATCCTCCTCAGCTTATGAGATGATGGGATTAAGAGATTAAAGTAAAGAGAGGCATAGGAAATCACAAGGGTATTGATTGGGGAAGTGATAAGTGTCCATGAAATCCTCACAATTTATGTTCAGAGACTGCAATAAAAACAGGTGTAAGAAATTATAAATGTATTAATTTGGGGAACTAATAAATGTCCATGAAGTCTTCACAATTTATGTTCTTCTGCTGCAGCTTCAGCCAGTCCCTCTGTTTGGGGTCCCTGACCTCCCAGAACAGCAAGCTATGCATTTGACAAAGGTCTAATGTCCAACATCTACAAGGAATTTAAACAAATTTACAAGGAAAAAAAAAGACAACCCCATTTAAAAAGTGGGCAAAGGACATCAACAGACATTTTTCAGAAGAACACATACATGCAGCCAACAAGTATATGAAAAAAAGCTCAACATCACTGGTCATCAGAGAAATGCAAATTAAAACCACAATGATATACCATCTCACACCAGTCAGAATTGCTATTATTAAAAAGAAAAAAAAAAAAAAACAGAGGCTGGCAAGGTTGTGGAGAAAAAGGAATGTTTATATGCTGCCAGTGGGAGTGTAAATTAGTACAACCATTGTGGAAGACACTGGTGATTCCTCAAAGATGTAACGACAGGACCACTATTTCACCCATCAATCCCATTACTGAGTATATAACCAAAGGAATAAAAATAGTTCTATCATAAAGACATATGCACATGTATGTTCAATGTGGCACTATTCACATAACAAACACATGGAATGCCCATCACTATCCATCGATGATATACTGGATAAAGAAAATGTGGTACACATACACTGTAGAATACTATGCAGCTATAAAAAAGAATAAGGTCTTGTGCTTTGCAGGAACATGGAAGGAGCTGGAGACCATTATCCTTAGCAAACTAATACAGAAAGAGAAAACCAAATACTGCATATTCTCACTTATAAGTGGGAGCTAAATGATGATAACATGTGGACACATAGAAGGGAACAACAGACAGTGAGGTCTACTTAAGGGTGAAGATTGGGAAGAGAGAGAGGATCAGGAAAAATAACTAATGGGTACCAGGCTTAACACCTCAGTGATGAAATTATCTGTACAATAAACCTTTGTGACACGAGTTTACCTATATAACAAACCTGCACATGTACTCCTGAACTTAAAATATTAAATAAAAGTTAAAAAAAGAGCCTCTTCTCTATCAAAGGGTAAAGTATTTTGCTTTTTGAAAGCTTTGAATTATCACTTTGACTAAATTGATGACTACTATTTTACAATGACCTGTGATATGGTTTGGCTCTGTGTCCCCACCCAAATCTCACCTTGACCCCTAATCTCACCTTGAATTGTAATAATCCCCACATGTCAAGGGTGGGACAAGGTGGAGATAACCGGATCATGGGGGAAGTTTCCCCCATGCTGTTCTCGTGACAGTGAGTGAGTTCTCACGATATCTGATGGTTTTAGAAAGGACTTCCCCCATTGTTCAGCACTTATTCGCTCTCCTGCTGCCCTGTGAAGAAGTGCTTTCCACCATGATTGTAAGTTTCCTGAGGCCTCCCAGTCATGTGGAACTGTGAGTCAATTAAACCTCTTTTCTTTATGAGTCTCAAGTATTTCTTCATATCAGCATGAGAACAGATTAATAAAACCTGTGATCCTATTTTGATCACTCTAAACATTTCTTATTTTGATATCAAGTGTTCTAAACCTTTGATATTGGATATACTCCCCAAAATCAAATTTCAAATTCTAAATTAAGTATTTTTAACTCAAACTACCTCTATTATATTTAAAAAAATGGGGAGCGTTTTGGAAGTCCAAATAAAACATATATGCTTATTTGGGATGTTAAAATCCTATTATTATCAAATGATAAGTAGTGTTGCATTTTCTTGAGTTACATTTCAATGGATATGTTACTAGTATACATTCCAAAATTGTGTAAGATTTCAAAAAAATAATCTGATGTGTCTTGTTTTATCCAATCAATTGCTTTATTCATATTTTTTTCCCTGAAAGCTTTTTGCAAAGCCTAAAGTATATCTTTAAGGGAATCTATGCAAAGGACCATAACCAGTATTTTTTATTTATTTATTTATTTTTGAGATAGGGTCTTGCTCTGTCACCCAGGGTGGAGCACAGTGGCACAATCTCAGTTTACTGCAACCTCCACCTCCCAGGTTCAAGCAATTCTCCCACCTCAGCCTCCCGAGTAACTGGGATTACAGGCACATGCCACCACGCCTGGCTACTTTTTGTATTTTTAGTAGAGAAAAGGTTTCACCATGTTGGCAAACTGGTCTCAAATTCCTGACCTCAGGTGATCCTCCCCACCTAGGCCTCCCGAAGTGCTCAGATTACAGGCATAAGCCACCATGCCTGGCCCAAGTGCTCTTGAATACAGGTTTCTAATAACTTTGGAGATCATACCATTGGACTAGGTAAAAAATACTTTAAGAACTCTCATAAAAACAACTGATGTATTTATGAAGAGTGCTAGGCCAATATTGAGCAGAAAAAGAATTAATTCAATGGAACTAAGCTGAGGAAGGACTGAAATAGTTTTTACTTCTTTTTGCTTAAAACATTGTAAAATCTTTTTACGTTTTGTTTTCCAAAGTCCTAAAAACTTTTTTTCTTTTGAGCTCTTCATGGGTTATAGCAATAGGTAAAGTAAACTTTTGTGAGCAAGTTGAGATATTTACCTTTCTCTCTACCTGATTTCTCCAGAATTTAGAAGCTATTCAAGAATATTGTTATTTCATGGCAATATTGTTATTTTCATAAGTTCAATAAGAATCTATTTTTCTTTGTAGCAGGACACAATTGGAGACACTGCCTATTCAAGACTTTCACTGGAATGGCATATTTTCAGATACAAAAAGGAGAATTCCTGAAACTAACTTTGGGATAAACTTAGTTAATAGTTTAAAACAAAGACAGCGCTTTCTCAAAGCAGACCTTCTTGCCTGGGGACTAGATTACCTTTGTAGGACTAACACTAGCCACAAGATAAGAAATTATGGTTTCAGAGTCATGCAACTTGAGGCTACAAGATTCTGGCCCTCCCTAAACTGCTCCAGAAGATCAGTGCTTGAGATATTTTGCAGACCCTGCATTTGATGAATCAGCTGGCACCACCCAGATTGATAAACTGGCTCATCTGATCTTGTGGCCCCTACCCCGGAACTGACTCAGTTCAAGAAGACAGCTTTGACTTCCTGGTATTTCATCCCTGGCTGGCCAATTAGCACTCCCGGTTCACTGGCTTCTCCAAACCCCCAAGTTGTCCTTAAAAACTCTGATCCCTGAATGCTCTGGGAGACTGATGTGAGTAACAAAACTCCAGTCTCCCATACAGCCTGCTCTGCTTGAATTACTCTTTCTCTATTGCAAGTCCTGTCTTGATGAATTGGCACTCTGTCTAGGCAGCAGGCAAGGTGTACCCCTTGGGTGTTTACTAGGACAGCTTCAACCCCATATGATTTCGTCTCCAATCCAACCAATCATCAACAAGCACCCATTACCTGACCACCGCCCCCCTTTCCCCAAACTGGCTTTGAAAAAATCCTCTTAACTATGAGTTTGGATGAGATTTATTTGAGTACCACTTCCATCTCCCACGTGGTGTGGCCAGCCTCAGGTCATTTAAACCTTCTTTACTGCAATGCCATGGTCTTTCTTTGTGCAACAGGCAGAAAGAATCCCTCAGGCAGTTACAATTGAAAAACAGGCAAAGGTTTGAATAGGCACCTCACAAAAGGGAATATATAATATCCAGATGACATATAAAAAGGCTAAATACCACTAATAATCACAAACATTCAAAGTAAAATCACAACAAGCTCCACTACATATCCACCAGAAAAGCCAAGATTAAAAGCATTGACAATGTTAAATATTGGGAAACGTGTTCGATGTATAAAACGGCACCACAACTTTGGAAAACATTTTGATATTCTTGTGAAAATGAATAACATTTAAAATCTGTTAGAACACTGCAAACTCTTTAAACTTTGAGAGAGCTGTTACTGTGGTCTGAGTCATGTAGCATGTTTTGCAATTCTGTTTCTTAGATTATAGCTTAACCCTCTTCCTCATTGCTCTGGTTCTGTAAATGACTAAGAAAGACCAGAGACCAGACTTCCTCCTTCCAATCACTAATATTTATTCTAGATTAACTGCTTCCTTTATTTTTCTGTATCTAACTGAGACCAGTTTGCACCCCCAAAAGAGACACCCTGACAGTTACATCTTCAGTGTGAAATGTTAGAGATATCTTTCCAGAAAGAAAAAAAACCACCTCAACTAATCAGACCATTGTAACTAAGCCTTCCATAGAAAGGTGTTGAAATTCTGCTAAACTTCCCTGAACTTGATCTATATAAATGATCTGAAACTTTTACACTTTGGAACACTGACTTCCATTCTTTGGAATCTGTGCTTGCTGGTGGGCACATTCTCAAGCGTTATGCTCTCTTTCAACTAGATTCTGACCTTTTTGATTATTTTAGGATGACATTCTCTATTCAAAACACAGGTACACATACCACATACGTATGGGAACACAGCAACTTACCATATCTTTTTCCCTTTCCTCCTAAGCACACAGCTATACTAAATTTCCCAATGTCTCTTGCAGTCTGATTTGGCTATATCACTAAGCTGTGACCATGGGGACAAAGAATGAATGACATTCTATGATTTGGAAGCCACTTCCAAATCTTGCCCATTAAAAAAATAACCCTCCATAATTCTCCATCCTCTCTTTCACCTCTTAAAAGCTGAATACTAATACCTGAAGAAAACAAAACTATTTCACCCAAAAAGATACTCCTTGGCATACTTTGAGATGGCTGTTAGAGGATCTGCAAACAGAAGCAGTGCTGCAAAGTTATCTTTTGTGGGGAAGATTGGAGTCTGTAGAGAATCTGCACTGATGCAACAGGCTTTTTTTAAGGTCCTCCCTTGCAGATCTAGGAAAGATTAACTGAGAGTCTGATACCTTTAAAGGTCTGAAAGAAACATTTACCACCTATTATCTCTAAGGGCTACTACCTGTGAGATTTCACATGCATAGTAAAGACTAAGCTCTGTTTTTTTGTTTTTTGTTTTTTGGTTTGTGTGTGTGTGTGTGTGTGTGTGTGTGTGTATTTGTTTGTTTTAATCTTGGCCAAATTCCTATCTAAGGGGTCTGGAGACCATAAAAGCTCATCATATAGGTTTTATTTTAACCCTGTATATTGTGACTTACTTTCCAATCTGACTCTGGCATAACAAGGAGGAAAATCAAAATGTTTTACCCCCAAATAAATTCCCTTGCCATGCCTTGAAATTGCCCTGCAAAGTCCCTTGTGGAAAAAATCCACATTCTATAGAGAATCCCCTTACTCCTTTCTTTTCCTTCCTTCCTTTCCAGATCCAGGAGATAATCACCTAAGAGCCAGGCATCCTTTTAAGTCCGATAAGAAACATTTGCAACCTGCTCTCTCTGAAGTCTGCTATCTGAGAGCTTCTTCTGCATGATAAAACTTGATCTCCCCAATCTTTATCTTAACCTGAACATTTTCTTTCTATTGAGCCCAGGTCTTCAGATAAACTCAACCAACTGTCAAACAGAAAATGTTTAAATTTACTCATAGCCTAGACCTCTCCCCCGGCCCCCACCCTTGAGTTGTCCTGCGTTTCTGAACCAAACCAATGTATTTCTTAAATGTATTTGATGGATGTCTCATGCCTCCCTTAAAATATATAAAACCAAGCTATACCCCGACCTCCTTGGGCACATGTTCTCAGGACCTCCTAAGGGCTGTGTCACAGGCCATGATCACTCATATATGGCTTAGAATAAATCTCCTAAAATATTTTACAGAGTTTAACTCTTTTGGTCGACAATAGCAAGACCACCTTTGCTAGCCAGGCTTCCTCTTCTCCCCTCCCATAACCTGTAGCACCACTGTAACCTAATTTACTACCATAATCTGGTTTTGGCCATGCTCCAAGACCTCATTCTTTCTGTAACCTCAAGATGGTACATGAGCTTCTGTACCCCCATGGAGGAGTTGGAGGTAATCACTCTGTCATTCTCTCCCATGTACGTTAATAAACTTGTATGCCATTTCTCCTATTAATCTACTTTTTGTCAGTTTATTTTTCAGTGAAATTTCAGAAGGCAGAAAAAAATTTTTCCCTTGACCCCTACATCACCAGGGTGACCTTAGAAATGACACTAAAGGCATGGTGACTCATGCCTGTAATTCCAGCACTTTGGGAGACGGAGGGGGGCGGATCACCTGAGGTCAGGAGTTTGAGACAAGCCTGGACAACATGGTGAAACCCCATCTCTACTAAAAATAAAAAAATTAGCTGGGAGTGCTGGCAAGCGCCTATAATCCTGGCTACTCAGGAGGCTGAGACAGGAGAATCACTTGAACTTAGGAGACGGAGGTTGCGGTGAGCCAAGATTGCGCCACTGCACTCCAGCCTGAATGACAAGAGTGAAATTCCATCAAAAAAATTAAGAAAGAAAGAAAGA
>NW_012103865.1:896281-910026 GCF_000951045.1 Mandrillus leucophaeus
AAAGAAAGAAAGAAAGAAAGAAAGAAAGAAAGAAAGAAAGAAAGAAAGAAAGAAAGAAAGAAAGAAAGAAAGAAAGAAAGAAAGAAAAGAGAGAGAGAGAGAGAGAAAGAAAGAAAGGAAGGATACTAAATATGACAGAGTTTCTAAGAGTCACACTCCAAATTCTCTCACCTCTGAGAGATTTTGCTTGAATATAACCTCCTCTAAGAAACAACTCATTACATCTTCAGTATGCATTAGATGCCCTTGTACAAGTCTTGTGCCAATTATGCTTTTATTAAGTAAGAGGAAATATACAGTAGTCACTCTAAGTGCCAACTCCGGATTCACTTCTATCTGGGTTCCAATGGTTTGGCTTAGTCATATGGCCAAGCCAAACTGCAATACCTTTGTTATTTGTTGGCTCTGTGACTGAACAACTTATTAAAACCTCTGTGAGTTTCCTTTTCTCAACTTTAAACTATTGCTACATCAATAAATAGACTAGATAAGTGTTTAAGGACATAGACTCTGGTATCAGACTACTTGATTTTGAACCCCTAACTCTGCCAGTTACTAACTTTGCAACTTGTTCTCACCAGTAGGCAGTGCAGTGGTTAAAGGATCATGTTCCAGGGCCAGACTGCCAGCATGGAAATTCTGGCCCCATCCAAAGGTGTATTCGCCATTAAGTTAATGGCATGAAGCCTCAGGGCTTCCTACTTATGGGTGCCTCCTCCAAGATCCTGTACCTGTAGTTTACATTTGTAAGTCTGGATTCTATTTCAAAAAGAGGTTCTCAGATACTGTAAATCAAAACTCAGATTCCACAAAACCTGCATGCAAAGTTGACTCTGCCATATACTGGCTATGTGATCTGGGCTAGATATTTATCTCCTGGGTTTCTGTTTCTCCTCTTGTAAAATGGAATAAAAATGGCAACCACCTTCACGGGGTTGTAATAAAGGTTGAACTAATATATGTTAAAATGTTTAGAGCAGTGTAATGCACACAGCATATGCTTCATGTGTGTTGGTGTCTATAACTCCTTCTCTTTGTCCATTCCTTATCTTCTTCTCATGAGCCCTGTCAGAACTAAGATCATCTTTCCCTTTGCAAGCTTTGCCTGTGGCAAGTTTTGCTTATATCTTAACCCATTCCCTCTGGGACTATACACGTTCTCTTCTATAAGCTTCCTGAGTTGTTTACAATCTGATTTTATCAACCTTTATTTGATTTCTTAAACCTAGACTTTTTTATTCTTTATGGCATAATAATTATGTTTTCTTTTTCTCCCTAATTCCTTCTTACCCAAGGGACCTCAAGCTTTTCTCCTAAGGTTTTCAGCTGATTCAATGAGTCTGACCCATATTATGGAGGTAATCTGTTTTACTCAAATTTTACTGATTTAAATGTTAATCACATTTAAAACAAACAAACAAACAAAAATTTCACAGCAACATCTAAACTGCTGTTTTTCCAAAAAGGCACCATGCCTAGCTAAGCTAACAAATAAAAGTAACCATCACAGCAGTCATGGCCTGAATCAGACTTGTCCTGGACCAGGCACAGTGGCTTACATCTGTAATCCCAGGACTTTGGGAGGCTGAGGCAGGTGGATCACTTGAGGTCAGGAATGTGAGATCAGCCTGGCCAACATGGTGAAACCCCATCTCTACCAAAGACACAAAAATTAGCTGGGTATGGTGGCACCTGCCTATAATCCCCGCTACTCGGGAGGCTGAGGCTTGAGAATTTCCTGAACACAGGAGGTGGAGGTTGCAGTGAGTTGAGATCATGCCACTGCACTCCAGCCTGGCTGACAGAGTGAGATTCTGTCTAAAAAAAAAAAAAAAAAAATTGTTCTGTACATTGAAGGATTGTAGGTATTGCAGTTTCCTGCTGGCTCACAGAAGAACAACCTCATTATCTTCAATAGATGCTCTTAACCGATTGTCATCTGCCTTCCTCTGAACACTGCCTTTTGGGAGTGCTGGAGTTACATCCTCAAGGACAGGGCTATGCCTTCAAAGAGCCCAGCAAAGAACTTTTCCTGCATTTTCCCACACAGACACTTCCTAGATTCTTCTGCCTTATGCCTGCCTTGGTCAGTCTAGCTAGTGTGTGCTTCAAATGGAAATTATTCAAGTGAGAAGGACCAGGTGTAAAGACAATTTAAATGTGGGAAAATGCTTGCAAAGGAAGGTCACTGTGACCCTTGCGAGCACTGTTCTTGAGTGGATAGGGCATAAACAGGGAAGAAAGCCTGCGATCATGAGAACAGCTGAAGTTTTAAGTGAGCAATAACATGAATGGTGTCCAATTCAAAGGAAAGAGAAAGTAGATGCAGGAGAGATACATACAGAAAGCAGAAGCACACACTTACACTTTAGCTCTGAATCCTGGCTAAAGCAACATACAGAGGCGGTAACTCCTAGAACTTTGATTTTCACTCTCTTACCAGAGAGGCTCTTCCTGGGCAGCTGTCTACCATGCAAAGAATAGAAACAAATCCCATAGTGTTGCAAGTTACAGGTTAAGGAACAGATTTAATTTCATAAGGAGAAATAGCACAATGCCAGTGTCAGCAAGAGCAAGTCTCCCCATCATCCCAAGGACAGGAATTCTACAACCTGGGTATCTACTGGACATAATGTGGGCTCCATTCTCACAGAAGGAGTCCTTTCCACTGTGGGTCTTCCTATGTGGCTTACGCATGAGACAAGTGTAAGAAAGTGGCCATGTCGATAAGAAAATGAGCCAGCTCTTTGGTGCCAAGAAGTCTGATTTGGGGGTGCCAGCTATTTATAGGAATTGTCTAGAATTAAAATGTCACCCTGCCTTGGGGGTTGTGGGGCAGCTGGGGATCTTGGGCATCTGCAGTATATTGCAACCACACCTGAAATTAAGAAGAACTCAATGATAATAAACATCTTTACGTCACCCAGTGTCTTGAACTTACTTCCCCATTATGCAGAGCAGCTCAGGTCTTCCCTAGCTCTTCCACCTCATGATGGGTAGTGACTGCTAGGGAAGTCTTGATCATCCTAGCCCCCCAAGAAATGTTCTGAATAGCATTGCATCTTGAGCTCACTATAATTTGACCAAGCAAAGATGTTCTATGCCTGTGGTCTGAAACCTGCCACCACAGCTGGATTCTCTGCTTTCAGAGACCAGGGGAGCAGTGACTGAAGCTCAGACTACACACAGCACTTCAGACAAACAAATTAGGAGGGAAAAGAAAACTGAATCTGTAAACTCGGGAAAAACTGGTGTATCTTTTGAGGTCCCAGCCATTTTGAGAAACTCTGACACTGAAAAAATAAGGAAGAACAATCTAACTCCTCTCTCAAACGCTGCCATTCTAGCTGAGTGTTGATTTTTTCTTAGAAAAACAAACTTTGGGTCAACAAGGAAAGATCACGAGGTGGGAGGGTGAGTGGGTGATTCACCTCATGGATCTCCCTGGCAGCTCTTGTACTTCCTTGATCAATCTGTATATAAGAAGTGTGCTAGGCACCTGGGACACCACTTCTCGGGGACACATCGCCTTCTGTTTTCTTCAGCATGCGCTTGCTCCAGTTCCTGTTCAGGGCCAGCCCTGCCACCCTGCTCCTGGTTCTCTGCCTGCATTTGGGGGCCAACAAAGCTCAGGAAAACACGTGAGCCATGCCCTTCTCTTCCCCACAAAAAAAGCCTTGAAGGGAGGGCTCCTCTCCCAATCTGGAAATCTACATATCTCTTTCTGAGAATTTCTTTCAACTTCCCAGAACTCTAGTCCCAGGAGCTCCCATGGACCTCCTGCCAGGTTCCACTTCTGTCCTCTTAGGAAGCCCCACCAACTCCTCTCACATTTTTGCTGGGTGTTTCTGTATTGCCAGTGGAGATAAAGCTCCAAATGTACCTACAGGCTATAATTAGTAGTTAGTCTTCATCTAACATGCTGGTCCATATCTTGTTCATAATTTATACCTTTGTTCAGATTTCTGCTCAGTGAACTTAACCTTCTCACACCTTGCCTCCTAGAAGAGAAGCATAACAGATCTGAGTTCCAACGGCAGCTTAGGGCAGCTTTGGCAGGACTGGCTAAAGGACCAGAGGTCCTGGCCCCTGCCCTGTGGTCTAAGATTGAGCTAGACTGGCAGCTTAGACATTCTTCTTAACCTGAAGTCTGAAGATGAATATGCGCACCTCTTGCTCTCATGTGTACTGGGACCTGAGAGCACAGGTTTGGAAGTCAACTTATTGAGAACACATGTGTGAAGGAAGCAGAAAAACTGGAGCAAGTAAAATAAAGTAGAAAATGGAGCCAGGGGTCTGGGAAAAAGCAGCGATGCCCAATCTAGGGAGTTTTCTCTATAGCAGTAGGGTTTATAATGCTGGGTTTCTGAATTGTGATCTTGGAGGTACTCTCTGTGGCATGGCCAGATATCCTGTCCTGGAGGAAACTGTTCAGAGTTTTGACAAGCTGATTTAATGGAGGCAAGTGTCCCAAGAAACCCTGCGTGGGACAGGTTCAGATCCCACCCCCTCCCCACCAGATGACAGTCAACTTAGCCCTGAAGGGCAGCAAGGTATTCAAATAACCTATGCTAATTAGGGTTATCAACTATCCTGATTTGCCCAGGACTTTCCTGGTTGTAGCATTGAAACTCCGCCCTCCCCTGCCACCTCCACGGCCCATTCTAGAAAAGACCTCAGTCCTGGGTAAACTGAGATGGTTAGTCACTGGAGCTAAGCTGGTCATCCTATCTATCTGAAACTCATATACAAATGGGAGAGATTTTGAAGTTATTTAGGTATTTATACCCCTTTCCTGTGCACTGGGCACTATAGCAATTGGCACCCAAAAATAGAATCTCTCTGAAATCTAAGATGCTTTGCCCCAAGAAAATGGGGCTATGAGACACTATGGGCTAAGAAACTCAATTCCCTTCTATCCCACACAATAACAAAGGTCCGTAGCCAAAAGTTTCTAGGAAAGAGAAAGTAACTCTCCTGGCCCTGAACCCAGTCCTCATTAACTGAAGAAGAATATCCGACTATTTTATTTGTCTCCATTTCCTTTCCCTTTCAGTTTGTGGTGTATGGTCTAAATGTAGAGTAGTATCTAAAGTTCCCAAACATGGCCATAAGTCCAAATTTCCTGAAGAGCTAAATAAATACAAATTCCTAAACCCTACCTAGGGACCAAAGAAGGAGGATCTTCAAAGATGCTTTTACAAATACCTCCAGTGCACTGAGATGTTTGCTGGGTTTTTTTTAAATGTTTATTATTTTTATTTTATTTTTCCATAAGTTACTGGGGTACAAGTGGTATTTGGTTACATGAGTAAGTTCTTTAGTGGTGATGTGTGAGATTTTGGTGCACCCATCACCTGAGCAGTATACACTGTACCATATTTGTAGTCTTTTATCCCTCACCACCCCTCTCCCACTCTTCCTTCCAAGTCCCCAAAGTCCATTGTATCATTCTTATGCCTTTGCGTCCTCATAGCTTGGTTCCCACATATCAGTGAGAACACACGATGTTTGGTTTTCCATTACTGAGTCAGTTCACTTAGAATAATAGTCTCCAATCTCATACAGGTCACTGCAAATGCTGTTAATTCATTCCTTATTATGGCTGAGTAGTATTCCATCCTCTCTGTATATATATATATAGTGGATAGACTGTGTGTGTATATATATATATATGTATCTGTGTGTATATATATACACACCACAGTTTCTTTATCCACTCGTTGATTGATGGGCATTTGGGTTGGTTCTGCAATTTTATAACTGTGAATTGTGCTGCTATAAACATGCATATGCAAGTATCTTTTTTGAATAATGACTTCTTTTCCTCTGGGTAGATACCCAGTAGTGGAATTGCTGGATCAAATGGTGGTTCTATTTTTAGTTCTTTAAGGAATGTTCACACTGTTTTCCATGGTGGTTGTAGTAGTTCACATCCCCACCAGCAGTGTAGAAGTGTTCCCTGATCACTGCATCCACACCAACATCTAGTGATTTTGATGTTTTGATTATGGCCATTCTTGCAGGAGTAAGGTGGCATCGCATTGTGGTCTTGATTTGCATTTCCCTGATCAAGAGGTTTGCTGGTTTAATGTGATTCTGTTCCTAGAAAATTTTCTCCTAATAATGACTTGAGCTCTCCTACTCAGTAGACAACCACCAGAGCCTATAGGATGTTATCAGGAAATGGCGTGTGGTATTGTACTTTTTTTCTTTTTAAAAACTTGTTTTTGGCCAATGGAAGGGAAGAAGATGCTCGTTGATTGATGGGCAGTTGGGCTGGTTCCATGATTTTGCAATTGTGAATTATGCTGCCATAAACATGCATGCGTAAATATCTTTTCTGAATAATGACTTCTTTTCCTCTGGTACATACCCAGTAGTGGGATTGCTGGATCAAATGGTAGTTCTACTTTTAGTTCTTTAAGGAATCTTAAAGTAAGGTGTCCTAGTTGTTTTATTAAACAAAACTAAATCTGTGCGAAGTAACCAACCCAATCAACACACAAAAATTCCAGGGGATTCTGATGCTGAACAATTGATCCAAGCCCTGTAATTTCCCTCCCTTGCCCATCCGGTGCCCTTTCCCCTGTTCATGGCTCCCCCTCTCACTCAAAGATTGGTCTCTGATCTTGGTGTTCTGATTCTCTCTTCCCACAATCAGTCGGAGGATCATAATACAGAATTTTGAGATCCCCACGACAGCAAATCGAGATGAGGAAGTCACTGCAGTGCTTCAAGTTAAAACAGAATTGAAAGAATGCATGGTGGTAAGTAGAGGACTGGGGGCATGACTTCAAAAAATAATTCAATTCCTTGATTATAAATATAATTTAATTAATCTCTCACTTTAATAATGTACAGTGTACTTAAGAAAACATTCTCATATATGTTATGCTACTTGAGACTCAGAACAACTGTGGGAGCTTGGGACAGATGACTTCTCATTTTCCAGATGAAGAAATTCGAATCCAGAGAAGTCTAGGATAAATAAGAAAGAAAGGAAGAAGGAATAGGAAGTGAGAAAGAGGGAAAAAGAAAAAAAGTGTAAGAGCTAGTGGAGAACGGGTTAGAGTCCTTCCAAGGTCCTGAGCATGTTTAGTTTAGGATGGAGGGAGAGGAGAAAAGAAAGTGGCAACTCCACACCATAGGTTGAGGTGGGTGGACAGAAGAGAACATGCAGGATGTGACTCCTCCTCTCCAATAAGCACTGAGTGACTCTACTATCCTCTTGACTTCTTCTGCTCCTTTGCTCTGGGTCGCCGGAAGTTGACTCTTGTTCCAGCCTCCCCATCCTGACAAGGAGCTTGTACTCATCTCCTCCTTTTCCCCAAGTTCAGAAGTCCAGTCTCTGAACAAGGTCAGAGGTTTTCAAATGGTAATGTGCCTAAAACCCACTCGGGGATCTTGTTAAAATGTAGAGTTTCATTTAGCAAGTCTGGGGAGAGATTAGAGCTTCTGGGCTTTTTTTTTTATTTTTTATTTTTTTATTTATTATTATTTTTTTTTTGAGACAGGGTCTCATTCTGATGCCCAGGCTGGAGTGCAGTGGCGCAATCTCGGCTCACTGCAACTTCTACCTCCTGGGGTCAAGCAATTCTTCTGCCTCAGCCTCCCAAGTAGCTGGGACTATAGGCGCATGCCACCACGCCCGGCTAATTTTTGTAATTTTAGTAGAGATGGGGTTTCACCATATTGGCCAGGGTGGTCTCGAACTCCTGATCTCGTGATCCACCCGCCTCAGCCTCCCAAAGTGCTGGGATTACAGGCGTGAGCCACCGCGCTTGGCTTCTGGGTTTTAACAGATGCCCAAGGCACACCAAGGCTATGCCCAAAAGACCACATTTTGAGCAGCTTGGGATTAGAGCATTATCCCTCCTGTCTAGCTGCCAAGGACCAGAAGTAAAAGAAACTTATGCAGTTATTAATCCACAGTGAATCTTCCCTGGGACACTGGTTGTGTGTCCTTTTCCTAGTCATTGACCTTAGGTGTCACAAGCATGCAAACTGCCCCCACTACCTTTGTTCTAGGGCCAAGACCCATGCATCCCCCATCTCCCCTACTCCCTCCCCAGACCCTTCGTGAAGGACACCCTCTATCAGGCAGCACAAGTATTTCCTTACAACATAAGTTTCCTAATTCAAACAAGACTTAAGGACAATGATTACATGGAAAATAACATTGAGAGCATAAAGACTGCTATTCAGTCAATGCATTCTAGAAATATCCCCACACCTGTAAAGAAAAATTCCTGGTCAATGAGCAAAGAATATCACAGCTGCTTTGTCAAACTTTTCTATTTTCAGTCCAAGAATCTGAAACATGTACCCTAATTTGGGGTAGGAGTGAGGCTGAATCATAATTTTTCAACTTTGTATTTTGTTTATCACAAGCACAGGTGAGAATGAGAATAAGAACATGTACATAATGTGTACATAAAATTTTTGTGAAAATGGTGGTTTCTGGTGGTAATAGTTAATGGTAGTGGTAGGTATAATAAGATATGTTTGAATCAATAAAATGGCATGTGACATAATTTTGTGCTTTTGTGATTAATCAAAGTATGCTTTTAAGAACCATGCTAGTACTCTAAAATAAAGCAATCTTTTCAAAACCCACCTAAGCACAACTAAAAGGGTAAGAAATCCTTAGACTAACTGACTTTGCAAACTAGAAATAATTTATGGGAAAGAAAATTTTGTTAGTTCTAGTCAACAAATTTTTATTTTTGGCTTCATTTTTCAAAGTATGACTATTTCTAAATTTTTAGTAAAATATATTTATGTAACTATAAAATTCTTACCACCTAATCCTCATTTTCTATCATTTATAATGTTTTTTGTAACTGGATTTTTGAAAAAGTTAGGCTCGTATTTATTTATTTTAGAATTAGCATAGAATATACCTACAATTGTATATTTGAATATAAAGATTGCATAATCCTTTAAAGCTGAAGGAAACTTGTGGCAAAACATAGTGCTTAAACATTTTTGTGCTACAGGCCATTTTGTTGGTTTCATGAAGTCTATCAAACATTTATCAGAAAATTGCTTCTAAATGTATGAAATGCATTGGATTACAGAGAGAAACTACCACATTGAGTAACAGTGACTAACTTATACAAAACAAATTTGTGATGTAGTAACATATGTGTTCCTTTAGCCACACATTAGCTGGGAAAGCAATACACTTAAAATATAGAGTTGAATTTTATTTTATGAACACATTATCTGTGTGATGAATGTTGTTGCTTAGCTTGAAGAAGTACATTAAGTTGCACTGGTCTTTGGCAACACTTCCCACGTGCCATGCTGGGCATGCAATGGATTCTGATTGCTTGTATAAGTGGTGTAAATTCTGATTCATGAAGATATGTTGTTGCGAATGTAATAGCAAGGTAAACAAAGCCGGGCACAGTGGCTCATGCCTGTAATCCCAGCACTTCAGGAGGCCAAAGCTGGCGAATCACCTGAGGTCAGGAGTTCGAGACCAGCTTGGTCAACATGGTGAAACTCCGTCTCTTCTAAAAATACAAAAATTAGCCAGGCATGGTGGCAGGTGCCTGTAATCCCAGCTACTCAGGAGGCTGAGGCAGAAGAATCGCTTGAACCTGGGAGGCAGAGGTTGCAGTGAGCCGCATTTGCGCCATTGCACTCCAGCCTGGGCAACAGAGTGAGACTCTGTCTCTTTAAAAAAAAAAAAAAAAAAAAAAAAAAAACGAACAAGGCACGGCTAGGCTTCTCTAAAGAAACACCAGGATTCTCCAAGGCATTCTGAGTGAAACTCCAAGGGTGAGAACACCTGAATTTACTGTTTGGGGCTGAAAGGCTACTTGGTACAGAGTTGCCAGGTAGCTGAGCAAGCTGCAGGAGATGGGCAGACTGGCACTGGGCCTCAGTCATGACCATGAGCCAGTCTGATAACTGCCATACATTCAAGGTAGTGTATGCAAGCAATATTTCGAACCTCTGAATCTGTACAATGATATGTACATATCTATGCTTCTCCTTGTGATAAAATCACACATACTGCCAATGGCACTGTGGTTCCTTGACGACATTCATAACTGAAGGAATGCTGAATTTCAATTAGAGGTTAGTAATAAAGATGCATTTTTTCCCCCGCCTGAGTTCACAGACTCACTGGGTGCTATCCACAGATCCCTCTGGTTCTATGGACCCCAGGATAAAACTGCTGTATTCAACGTTAACTGGACAAAATCTTCTGACTCCACTGAAATTTATATATACAATAATCTGGGTCTTGAATTGCAAAGCACTCAAGTTAAAAAGAAATTTACATTCAAGATGTCATTTGCTTATCTAACAGCCAAGTTGGTAGTTAATTGTTTCCATCTCACAACTGAGGAAAGTAAGAGTGAGAGGCCTAACTCTAATCACCAAAAGTCAATAAGTCAGAGAGGAGCACAGCTGGGGCTTGGTCACAGCTCCGACAACAAGGCCTGACATCGGCTCCTACACCCAAGTGGCCAGGCTGCTGTCTCACCAGGTCTCAGAGTAAATGTGATTGCAGGTCGATTTAAAGCTCTGGCTGGTGACTAAGGCAAGCCTGCTCCCCAGCTGGACAGCTGCCCTGGATGAGCTCTCCTTGCCCTGTGGACTCACTTGCAACTCTGTCTCCTCCTGAGCCTCTCCACACTGCTAAGGCAGGAGTTTGAGGGCGTTGGGAGGGAAAACCTTCTGACCTAGACTTTGGCTCCTGAAATGATACTACAACAGTAGACTCCCCCTTGCCCTGGGCCCACCTCCACCCCCACTCTTCTCCTCCAGCTTCTCCCTCTCTTATTTTTCCATCCCTTACCCATTCCCTAGAATAACAATGAGTTCCCCCTCCCACCTTCTCCTCACCAGGCTAAAGTTTACCTCACTAGTGACGTCCCTGTGGAAGGTACATTTAACTACAAGTATACTCGCTGCCTATGTGACGATTATCCAAATACCTACTACTGGGACTTTCATACGAACAGTAAGTACAGAAGTTGTCCAAGGAAGGAACTACCCACCAGCCACCAGGGAGGAGAAACTATAAACAGAAACATGACAGCAAAACCAAGCAGGACTAGGACCTCAGGGCAGAAGGACAGAGGGGAGGGAGGGAAGAGCATGCGGAAAGCAGATAGGGAAGGCACCTAGGTTCTAAGACAGAGGCACTGTGTGCAAAAAGTTGATACGGGAGACAAATTTGCAAAGGATTTGGGGAAACTGAACCCCAGGAGGCAGATGCCTGATATGAGTAGAAAAGACAGGACATGGCTGGGGTGTCTGAGAGATTATCTCTGTCCCTGTCTTTTTCAGGAACTGTGCAAATTGCAGCCGTCGTTGATATTATTCGGGAATTAGGCATCTGCCCTAATGATGCTGCTGTAATCCCCATCAGTAAAAACCGGTTCTATACTGTTAAAACCCTAGTGGTAGCATAATGGAAGTCCAGTCTGTTTGCCACATCCAGATGATTTCCTCTAAGGAAACCTGGCTGGAATTTCTGTTGTGGTCTATAAAATAAACTTCTTAACACGCGTCTCCATGTTCTGTTGTATCTCCAAAATCTGCCTCTGAAGAACCCCAAATTACCTGAAATTTCTAGAACATTTGTCTTTCAAATAACCTTTACTGAGGAGATTGTACAGGTTCTCACTGCCCACTGGTATGAAGAGGGAGAGAAGAAGAAACTGGGAAGAGGAGCTATGCTCACAGAGAGGAAAAGCAGTGGTCCTAAAGTTCACGGTAGGGCGGCACCAAGCCTCCCTGTTGCTTGGCCTCTCTCCATCCCACTGCCCTCCAGCAATGGCTCAGATCCCAGAAGACAGGGGTCCTCTTGCGTGCTGCAGAGTCAGGATAGAGTCCGTGGCCCCCTAAATGAGCAGTAGCACTCTATGCTATTCTGTTGCTTGTTTTCAATGGATTGTGACACTCAGAGATACCAGGGTCCTGTGCAGCTCTGCCTAAGGAGCTCAGGCATAATAGAGGAGTAAAGGAGCCCTGAGGGGCTTCATCCCAGAAGGCCAGCCCACAGAAGTGGAATATGAGCAAGGATCAGGTGCATAAAGTGGGCAGAGGGCATTCTGGTAGATAGGGCAGCAGGAACCAAGAGCCCAAAGCATGAAAGAGTGGCTTGTTCAGCACAGGTAAACACTTTCATATTGGGCAGGATTAAGTATACGTGGAAGAGTTAGAAGCAGATCTGGCAAGAGGACAGGAGCAAAATCAGGAGAGGCCAAGCGAATCTGGGCGAGAAAGTGGGACTATATCCCCTAGGCCAATGATCCTAAATACAAATCAGAATCCAGGGCAGGGAAATGTAATCATTGGAAAAGATCATTTTTATATTAATTAGGATTGTAACATTGTGAAACAGGAGAGTTACCTGACCTCCCTCGCAGGACATGCAACAGGGGTGTGGCTCATCTGTTCAGCTGCTCAAACCTCTTAGAGGAGGAGGAGCACGCAGATGGACAGGCGCAGGAGCACAAGTGGGAGTGTGTTACAGTGCGCTCTTTTAGCCTTGCCGTCTATGGACAGCTTAAGTGTTAACCAGCTCAGTGGACCCTCTCTCTGCCTTTTTGCAAGGGCAGAGGGCTAGCGTGACAGCTTTCTGTATCCCAAGTTCTTGTCTAGCATCGCAGAAGAATCGGGTCACACGTGAACTTTAAGGATGGTGAATGCGGGGTTTTATTGGGTGGTGGAGGTGGCTCTCAGTGGGATGGATGGGGAGCCAGCCAGGGGATGGAGTGGGAAGATGATCTTTCCCTGGAGGTTGGCTGTCCAGTGGTTGATTCTCCGTCCATCCCCAGCCGAACTCCTCCCTACGTTCAGACACTCCTTCCCTTCTCTCCTCTGCTGTGCTATTCTGCCATTCATCTGCTCATCTGCTCATCTCCTGCTGGAAATCCTGGGGTTCAGGGTTTATATGGGTACCGGATAGGGGCATGATGAGCCAAAAGGCAATTTCTTGGGGTCAAAAATAGGAATGTCTGTTCTCATTTAGGGCCACAGGTTTCCAGGTTTGAGGGTGGGGCCCTTGCCAGGGAACCCCCTTCTTCTACCCAGTATTTCTCTGTCTCCTGTCCATATCAATTGATCATATGCTTAACACACACCAAAAATGTGAATAATTTTATTTACATGCTTTATCACATGCCCTATTTAAAATAATAACAGACATTAAATATTTATTCACTCAATAAATATTTATTAAGTACCTACATGTGTCATTACCTGCTTTCAGCACTTGGTTTTACAGAAGTAAATCAGGAATTTTTATCCTGTTCTTAAAATGCTTATATTCTTCCTGGGAAATAGAAAATAAATATGTATATGTTATTCTTACCTTTATTTATGGGAAAACTGAGATGAGAGAAGGTAATTAATTTGCACATAGCCAGCAAGTGGCAGAGCCAAGATTCGAACCACACAGGTAGCCTGGAGAGACCATGCTCCTAACTTCTATACTACCCGCATGTACTCCCTGACAGTCTCCTTTAGGCCCCTGAAAAGCTTCTACCAGAGAGCATTTCAAAATTGCAAATTTTATTTCTTCTATAAATTATGTGAACACCTATATCCACCTTGATGTTTTGTTTTGTTCTTTTTTGGTTTCTTTTTTGAGACAGTGTCTCACTCTTTTACCCAGGCTGGAGTGCAGTGGTGTGATAACGGTTCACTGCAGCCACAACCTCCTAGGTTCAAGTGATCCTCACACCTCAGCCTCCAGAGTAGCTGAGACT
>NW_012103865.1:910376-934972 GCF_000951045.1 Mandrillus leucophaeus
AAAAAAAAAAAAAAAAACTAATAAAAAAATAACAAATTCAGCCAGGTATAGTGGCTAGACACACTTGAAGTCTAGCTGCTCAGGAGGCTGTGGAAAACAAAAAACAAAACAAAACAAAACAAAAACAATAACAACCACCACCAGCTTGGGCACTTTGACTCTTCCTTGTTCCAAATAAGAGACTATGCCTGTCATGGCTGCCTGGTCAATACATTTTCATCCTTTTAGAATAACATGTAAAGCCTTAAAATTCTCCGCAAATGTAACAGTTGCCCAATAAATGCTTTGTCTCATTATGTGAATTAATTAAGGCTGA
Organism: Mandrillus leucophaeus; assembly: GCF_000951045.1. Taxonomy (NCBI): domain Eukaryota; kingdom Metazoa; phylum Chordata; class Mammalia; order Primates; family Cercopithecidae; genus Mandrillus; species Mandrillus leucophaeus. Next base: position 910,693 of record NW_012103865.1, read on the forward strand.
GAAATGCAACATAATGAGTGGAAGGTTAAATTTTATAAGGTTGATAGTCCTGCTACAGAATTGGTAACAGCTAGTTTCACCCTGTATTACCATTTGCTTCCTATAGCTCTCAGCCAGACATTTTCCATTTCAGGGGAAAGTTTACTGAGTGGGTGTGACAGGGAATATTTATGAAATAAATCAAATTTTTCAAAAGTAACTCCTATGATAAAATGTGTTTACATTTGTTGGGAGCAACATGAAATAGCATCTGTATATGGAGAGGTCTGGAAAGAAGAAGACTGAGGAGTTTAGGATAAACAAAAAACAATGTCAGTGCCGGGCATGGTGACTCACACCTGTAATCCCAGCACTTTGGGAGGCCGAGGTGGGAGGATCACTTTAGGTCAGGAGTTCGAGACCAGCCTGGCCAACATAGTGAAGCCCTGTCTCTACTAAAAATACAAAAATTAGCCAGGCGTGGTGGCACACACCTGTAGTCCTGACTACTTGGGAGGCAGGAGAATTGCTTGAACCCAGGAGGCAGAGGTTGCAGGGAGCCAAGATCACACCACTGCATTCCAGCCTGGGCTGTAGAGTGATCTTCTGTCTCAAAAAAAAAAAAAAAAAAACACTAAAAATACAGGAAAAAAGAAAACAAATAAAAAACCTCAAATATAAAACGGTTACTAGGAGAGAGAAAACCTTAATTTTTATTCATCCAAGACATAAAAGTGATAGAGATGGAGCAAGAAATGTTGAATAAATCAATGACTACTATAGAGTCATAAGGAGAGATAACTAGTGATGACTTTCATTTCTGGGTGAATGCTCAATGACCAGAGAAATAGATATATGGGAAACTTCTGGAAGGATTTGTAAGAAATTAATTACTGTGATCATCTGTTAGAATTAAGGCATAGATGACTTCATAGTCCTCTATACATTATTTCATTATTTGATTTTATAAAAAATAAAGTTAACCCAAAAATTAATGAAAAATGCTAAAACTGAAAAATATGATAACTGCAATTAAGAACCCAATAAACGGTTTTAATAGCAACTCTGACAAAGAAAATTACATTTAACACATCATATCATGTGCACCATTTTATTTTCAAATGGTCGCAATAAGACTGATAGCTGACTTGAAAAACAGAAACAATGTGAGCCAGAAAAAAATAGGATGATATCCTGAAAGTGTTGGAAAAAAACCTGCTAATCTAGAGTTTATGTCAGTGAAAATACAGATAAAAATGTCTTTAAATATTAAGAACCTTCAAGAAAATTCTGTACTTAAATTATTTAGTTTAACTTATACAATATTTGAACTCATTAGTTTTCACATTTTTTTCTTCATTCCTTGCATAATTTATAAGAATGTAGTTTACGAGTATTTAAAAGTCTTAAATCTTACAGATGTTGTGAACGTATTAAAACAGGCCAAATAATTAACAATCTTATTTGAAACAATAAAATTGATCACTTCCATATTAGTAAGCTTTATTTAAAGAATATTGAAATATTGCTTTGAATCAGTTATTTCTGTCTTGGAACAAATTTCTAAAACCAACTTGAGAGGCCACAGCCAAAAGTCTAACTGAAAGAAAAAAAAAATCACCTGAGCATACAAGAAGATACTTGACTTCGCTCTTAATCAGAACTGTGAAAATCTAAACTATACTGAAATGTTTTTCACCTAATTGAAAAAAGACACATAAAAATAATAATGTTTTCTGTTGCTGAGACTGTGGGAAAATAGGTCTTTCAAACGTTTCTCATAGGTGTGCAAAACTAGTATAACACTGCAAAGACTGATCTGGCAAAACCCATCAAATTTGCAAGTATATTTCTCCTTAGTCCAACAATTCTAATTCTGGGAATTTATCCTACAGATAAACCTACAAGCATACAAAATTATTTATGAAAAAGGTTATTCATTACAGCTTATTTGCAATTGTAAAAGTTTAGAAAGAGTTAGTGTCTACCAATTAAAAAAAACTGCTTAAATTAATTCTGGTTCATATACACAACTGAATAAATACACAGGGCTTTAAAAAGATTGAAGGCACTCTGATGTACTAAATTGAAAGTTCTTCAATCACAGTGTTAAATGAAACTAGTGAGTCATAGAACATTATATGATAAATTTTGTGATGGAAATTAAAGAGCAGAATAGTATTTACTGTATAACTGTACACTGATGTAAAGAAACACTAGGTCGGGCGCAGTGGCTCACGCCTGTAATCCCAGCACTTTGGGAGGTTGAGGAGAGTGGATCACCAGGTTAGGAGTTTGAGACCAGCCTGGCCAAAACGGTGAAACCCTGTCTCTACTAAAAAAACAAAAATTAGCCAGGCGTGGTGTCAGGCACACCACTGCACTCCAGCCCAGGCGACCGAGCATGACTCCATCTCAAAAATAATAATAATAATATTTTTGAATAAGTAATAAATGAATGGAAGGAAGGGAGGGAGGAAAGGAGAAGAGAAATTAGTTTAATGAGTTTGAAAAACATAGGGATGAATAGCAGAGTAATCCAAGTAAGAAATGCGTCCCCCTTGGAAGATTCTCCACAACAAGGAGAAAGTGGTGGCTTACATGTCTTCCTGAGCTATGCTGGTCCCCAGCCTCAGGCAGAGAACCAGGAGGAGGGCAACAAGACTGCATAGCACCTGGTATTTGGGAGCTGGCCCTCTCAATGCATGGTGAATCTTGTAGAAAATTCAAAATGAATGGATGGAAGCAGACCTCCCTGGTCTTGCTGTCACCTTAAGGCATCTCAAGGTCCTTGTTAGTTTCAGCACTCTAGTTCTCTGGAAGGACTCTACAGGGGTAAGAGCACAGCTTTCCCAACTCATCCACTCTTGGACTTCACCTCGCCATCTGATATGGTTCTCCCACTTGGATGTTAGGTGGGCAATTCCATGGGTTCTCTAGTCATCTTAGCGTTCTAAGACGTTCTTAAGACCATATCTTCTCCTGCAGATGACTGGAGATGATCACAGGGTCCTTCAAAGATGGAGTCTGACATCTGCCCCCACATCTGAATTTCCTGCAAGAGGAAGAAGCAGGCTGAGCAGTAACCAAAGCTAGCAAAATAGAGACCTGGGACCTTTCTAGGGAGCTTCAAGATTGCAGCTCCTACACATATAATTTAAACCCAAGCCCCCCTAGAGGGGCCAATACACAGAAAGGTCTTGCTTACTGACAGTATCTTAAGAAATAGATACCAAAAGTATCTAGGCTCCCCTTTTCTCATCTGATTTTTTCATATTTCTGAGGCTTGAATTCTCATGAAACATACTCTATACCCTATAGAGGGCTATCATTTCTTACAGAAGACTCATTGTACCTGAAGATGCAAACCAGCCAGGGCTGAGTAGGAACATTAGTGTCAAGTCATTCATTCAACTAGAGTAAATTTTAGAGTTGAAGTAACTGGCATTGGTAGAAAGATAAGACACCATGTCATCTAGAGGACAAAAAGATAAGAATATGCATTTCATAGATCCTACAGACCCAGAGCAAGGATTGGGAAATAGAAGTGAAAAAGATCTTGTTTATAAAAGTTAAGGCAGAATCCACTCTGCTGTTCCAGGAAGGTTCTAATCTGATATTGGCAAACAAGTAAAAACAACTGAACTAATTCTTTCCTCATTCCATTCCAATTTAAAATTCCAGCTGAATGTTGACATTTCCCCAAGAAAAAAATTCATGGTGGTAATTAGGGAAGTTTCAAGGTCTGATGATTTTGGTTGAGTGGCCTGCCCAAATGTCGCAATGTCCTCTTGCTGTAGTTATGAATAATAATTTGGGTGCCTGGGTGCACAGTTCTCTGGGCATCAAATTTCTCCAGCATGCATGCTCTTCAGATTCTGTTCAAGCCCTGTCTTGTTGCCCTGCTCCTGGTTCTCTGCCTGAGGCTGGGGACCAGCATAGCTCAGGAAGACATGTAAGCCACCACTTTCTCCTTGTTGCAGAAAATCTTCCAAGAGAGACACATCTCCCAACCCAGAAATCAATATTGTGCCCCTAGGGATTATTTTACCACTCCAAAGGGGACATATTCTGGGCATTCTCACTGTATGTGTCTCTTAGTCTCCCTCTTTTCCCATTCTGACCCTATTGGGGGGATGACTGCATTCATATCTTATTACTACTTGTATTTTAATTCATTTTTCTATCCTGAGTTTATCATTGGCATCCTTTTCTCCTAAATGAGAAGCATGGGCAGAGATGTGGGCTTAATCAATAGCTGTGGGATAAGCTTTGGATAAGATGTCTGAGCTGCAGGAGAGGGGCCATGGCCCTGGTCTTTACTGGGGTTATACAGTTGTGCTGACCACTAACTCATACAATTGGTTTCACTGGAAACAGTTCTCTCTATCTCATTAAGATCTGTGTCATACACCGGGGCTGGGACTTACAAGACCTGAGCAGGTTTCTCTAAGTAAGGAAAAAGTAGAAACATGCTCCTGGACTCCACCTTTTCCTGGGTTTGTTCCTAAATGCAAGGTCTCCTTGCATAAATGTGACAAAGCTGGTCTCTAGGTCTATAATGATCTGCCAAAAAGGAGGAAAAGAAATGACAGATTCCAGTTCCTTAAGTGGAGAGGAGAACAGTGAAAGGGGACTATGTCTTTGACAAGAGCAAAGTACTAAGATCCAGAAAGAAGCCAGCAGGTCCTTAGGAGACATGGACATGTAGCAGACAGAATGTGGAGGAAGGAGTATCTAGCAGACGGAAATGGAGCCATGGAGATTTTGGTGAAGAAGGGGTTCTTGCCATGCCTGGATGTTTCTCTAAGGAGAAGAGAGGCAAAGAGGATGTGGGGGTGGATATATGGAGTAACACGAAACGCATGTGTGTTGGGTTTAGGCTGACTAAACCTCTACTCAGTTTCCCCTCTACTTAGTGAGTTGGACAAAGTTGAACTATGTTGACCATCATGTTAAACTTTAATTCATCGGTGTGATATGTTTCTCAGACTCATAGAATTTCTTATCCTTCTACTAGTTATACCAGTACAAGAAAATGAACTTTCATGGATTTGGGGATGATTCCATAAGAAAAATCAAAAAGAGAGAGAATCTCAGGCTAAAGTAGACCATGCAACCAAATCACCTCCTGCTTCAAACAACATGGTGGAGATTCAACTGAGTATCCATGACGAAGGAAAAGCAGTCCCTCAGTCTGGCTTCCTGCCTTCATCAGTCCACAGGAATATGACCTCTTTTCCTCTGGCCTCCATTTCCCTCACTATCAGATAGGGGCATCTTGGCTGGACACACGGAGCTCACAGGCACATGTCATGCATAGAGGATCCTTATCTGTGACAACATTGACTTATGTGCCCCCTCACTCCCTGCACCCCACTGTTCCCTCTGTCCTCCTGTTTCCATCCTCCCTCCCAGGCCCCCCTGTCCTTACACTTTCCCTGACTTTGGGTTTCTCCTTCTTTTGGCATATCCAGACAGGACATAATTTTTCTGAGCATGACAATGCCTGAATCTGTGAAGCCAGAGGAAATATTTTTGCTAACACTCATGGTTACAAATAACAGTAGATACAAATACGTGGAGGTAAGTGAAGAATTGGAGGGAAGGTTGGTGGGAAAGAGAAGAGAAACAACACAATAAAGAATGTTGGTCGTCATCATTGATTGTATGTGAAACAGTTTAACATCTTGCCAAATGTTTCACCTACACCTGCTTTTGTGTACATTAGCCTTGAACCTCAGAACAACTCTGTTAGGAATGTACATGTTAGCAATTCCATTTTGAAGTTGAAGAAATTGTGTTATGAAAAAGATGAATGAATGGAGGCTTTTAACCCCAGGGTCAGGACTGTAACTCATGAGGGAAGGGTAGGAGTGGGGAGAGGAGGAAGAGGAAAAAAAAAAATGAAAGGAAAGCAATCCAAATGGGGATGAAAACAAAGATGGACAGAGAAACACAAATCAAAACTACAATGGGATACCATCTTACACTAGTCAGAATGGCTACTACTAAAAAGTCAAAAAATAACAGATGCTGGTGAAGTTGAAAAGAAAAGGGAATGCTTTATACACTTTTCATGGGAATGTAAATTGGTTCAACCACTTTGAAAAGCAGTTTGAAGATTTCTCAAAAAACTTAATATTGAGCCACCATTCAACCCAGCAATCCCATTACTGAGTACATACCCAAAGGAAAATAGACCATTATACCAAATGGTCACTTGGCATGTTCATCACCATGCTATTCATGATATTGAAGACATGGAATCAACTAAGTGCCTATTGATGGTGGGTTGGATAAAGAAAATGTGGCACATAGACACCATGGAATACTATGCAGCCATAAAAAATAAAATCATTTTCTTTGCTGCAGTGTGGATGGAGCTGGAGACCATAATTCTAAGCAAATTTACGTAAGAACAGAAAACCAAATATTGCCTGTTCTCACTTATAAGTGGTAGCTAAACATTGAGCACCCATGGACATAAACAAGAAAATAGACAATGCAGACTACTAGAGGGAGGGAGGGCGAAAGGGAGGAATGGGTCAAAAAACTACCTATTGGGTACTATGCTCACTACCTGGATGCAAAATACCCATGTAACGAATCGACTCATGTACCCCCTGTATCTAAAATAAAAGTTAAAAAAAAAAAAAAAAGATGGATTAGACTGAGTGACAATACTCAGAGACTTCTATTGGAACCGTGTTCCCACTCACCCCTACCCACCCCAACCAGCCCATGCAGTGATGAGGATGAACCTAGGAGACGCTGCTCAACAGGCTGTGGCAGATGTAACAGAAGCTTCAGGGATGTGGTCATTGTGATCTCTCTCAAAATTGAGAGACTTACCATCAGACAAGAACTGGCTTTATATATATATATACACACACTTTATGTTCTGGGGTACATATGCAGAACGTGCACTTTTGTTACCTAGGTATACACACACCATGGTGGTTTGCTGCACCCATCAACCCATCATCTACATTAGGTATTTCTCCTCATGCTGTCCATCCCTTAGCCCTCCTCCCCGCGACAGGCCCCAGTGTGTGATGTTCCCCTCCCTGTGTCCATGTGTTCTCATTGTTCAATTCCCACTTATGAGTAAGAACATGCGGTGTTTGGTTTTCTGTTCTTGTGTTAGTTTGCTGAGAATGTTGGTTTCCAACTTCATCCATGTTCCTGCAAAAGACATGAACTCATCCTTTTTTATGGCTGCATAGTATTCCATGGTATATATGTGCCACATTTTCTTTAACCAGTCTATCATTGATGGACATTTGCATTGGCTCCAAGTCTATTGTGAATAGTGCCACAATAAACATATGTGTACATGTGTCTTTATAGTAGAATGATTTATATTCTTTTGGGTATATAGCCAGTAATGGGATTGCTGGGTCAAATGGTATTTCTAGTTCTAGATCCTTGAGGAATTGCCACACTGTCTTCCACAATGGTTGAACTAATTTACACTCCCAACAACACTGTACAACCATTCCTATTTTTCTGCATCCCTTCCAGCATCTGTTGTTTCCTGACCTTTTAATGATCACCATTCTAACTGGCAAGCGATGGTATCTCATTGTGGTTTTGATCTGCATTTCTTTAATGACCAGTGATGATGAGCTTTTTTCCATGTTTGTTGGCTGCATAAATGTCTTCTTTTGAGAAGTGTCTGTTCATCTCCTTTGCTCACTTTTTGATGGGGTTGCTTGTTTTTTTTCTTGTAAATTTGTTTAAGTTCTTTGTAGATTTTGGATATTAGTCCTTTGTCAGATGGATAGATTGCAAAACTTTTCTCTCATTCTGTAGGTTGCCTAAGAACTGACTTTTTTGAAGCCATGACCTCAATTTCCTTTCCCTGCTCTCTTCACTGAGCATTCAGAACCCCTAAACCCTCCTGCTTTGCCATCTTTAATACCAATCCCCAGTTCCTTCAAGGTTTCTTTAGGCTTTTTGGAAAGCAGATGCAAACAGATGGGAAAATTGCTGAGTTACCAAGAACCCCAAGGGAAATGCAAATCGTACCTGACATTTATGACATTTATTGAAATATGGTGACAGTAGAAATGCCTCTGAGAAGCCCCTTCTCCATAGGTCTTCTTTGGTACTGTCTCAGTACCAAACATCAGATATTTTTTCTTCCCAGGTCTGGCCTCAGCAGATTTCTTCTTCCATCTTCAGAAATTCAGTCAGTGTTTAACTAAAAGTTTTATAATTTGATTGGCGGGAAAAAAACAGGTGCTAAATACTACTCAGTCAAATGCTTTCAGAATCCAAGTGTGTTTATTTGCACAATAACATGGTACTTTACATCCTGAAAGCTCTATCATTCGCAAAGCACTCACGAGCTCGTACGAAGGAGACAGGTGAGTATCCATGCTTCCATTTCACAAATGTCATGCCACAAAGCAGGAAAGCAGGACAGGTGAGATGATAAACTTTGTTTCTGTTTGTTTGGTGTGTTTTGTTTTTGTTTCTGTTTATTCACCACACCAGAGTAAACAAACTAATGCCTCCAGTCTCCATATAACTCCCTCTTGGTTCAGTGAGGAGTTAATTAAAATCATTTCCTACTAACTCCAATTTGGAGAACCTCAGCTCTAGGCTGGATGAAAGGCAACTGATGCCTAAATGCAGTCCAACACTGGTGCCCCATTAGTGCTTCAAGTGCTGAAATAAAGAGTCCATTTCTAGTCAGCTGATGAGTTAAATACTAGCCGGACCCAGACAGGTGTGTTTACTCCTGCTTCTTGAAACAGAAGCAAATGTGACATGTGACTTCCTTAAACCAAATGTTTAAATTTGAGTTGCTTGCCATGCCAAATAAAACATTGCTGGCTGGGTGTGGTGGCTTACACGTGTAATCCCAGCACTTTGGAAGGTCAAGGCAGGAGGATTGCTTCAGCCCAGGAATTCAAGACCAGCCTGGGCAACATGATGAAACTCTATCTCTACAAAAAGTTTTTAAAATTGGTTGGGTGTAGTGGCATGCACCTATGGTCCCAACTACAGTGGGGGCTGAGGTGGGAGGATTGCTTGAGCCCTCCAGGTCAAGGCTGCAGTGAGCAGTAATCACGCCACTGCACTCTAGCCTAGGTGACAGAGGGAGACCCAGGCTCAGAAAAAAAAAAGGGGCGGGGGGCGGAAATACCATTTTTAACAATGCAGATAGGCCGGGCGTGGTGTCTCATGCCTATAATCCCAGCACTTTGGGAGGCCAAGGCAGGAGGACCACCTGGCCAACTTGGTTAAGCCCTATCTTTACTAAAAAAAACCACAAAAATTAGCTGGACGTGGTGGTGGGCATCTGTAATCCCAGTTACTTGGGAGGCCAAGGTAGAAGAATTGCTTGAACCCAGGAAGTAGAGGTTGTGGTAAGCCAAGATCGTGGTATTGCACTCCAGCCTGGGCAACAAGAGTGAAACCCATCTCAAAAAAAAAAAAAAAAAAAAAGGGAAAAAAAAAAAAAAAAAAAAAAAAAAAAAAAAAAAAAAAAAAAAAAAGGGAAAAGCAAACAAACAAATAAACAGAAGAAAAAAACAACAATTCAGATAAAGTTGAACATGGTATATAATGACAATTTTTTTTAAGTTGCCTATAATCAATTGTAGCAGTGAATGTATAAAGGATATAACAGCTGGGGGGTAGTCCCTGAGTGCCCCCTTCACCTGGGCCTAATGCTTAACCCAGGGCTGCCTCAGCCAGATCTATACTCTCTCTAACCCTTCTCCCCATTCTTCTCCTCAGATTAAAACCAGTATTGAGGCCAATCCAAGCATTAGCTGCTCTTACAGTCATTTCATTTACACTGTGTGTGTGGCAGACAAAAGTTCTACTGGGATCTAACAACCTCTGTTCAGTAAGTGAGGACACTTCCTGCCTGAACATAAGTATCCAGATTAGGGGGACTGCTAGGAGAGGTCACAATAAAAAGGGAAAAGCAGGAGGTGGCAGAAAGCAAAGGAGTGGAGTATTACAATAAGAGTGAGAAATAAGACAGGCAGGCAGTGTGGGCAGGGGCTCAATGTGAGGGCAGGGAGAATGGGCAGCAACTGCTGTGCCTTGTATATAAGACTGAGCAGTGGGAGCTGAGTTCCAGAGGCAGTGAAAGAGGGGATAAGGTGTGCGGTGGGTGGAGCCTAAGCGAGAAGACCAGAAGTGAAGTGGCGTGGAGCCCAGTGGTCTATCACTGTTCTGATCCCTCTCCCCGGAAGATATAACCATAGACGAGATGCTGAAGTTATGTCAGATGAAGATATGGGCGATCCTAATGAGGAACTGGACAAGACAACCGTTACTACACATTCATGGACAGCACTGACTTCCCACCCCTAGAAGGTCTCCTTTTTAGGAGAATCATCCCTGAGTTTGAGGGTATCTGGGTGGATGGTAACATAAACTTCCTGCAACTTCTCAGCATCCCTTCTGTGTCTTTTCCCCAAAAACTTACTACTGTAACTGCCCAGCTATCCCAAGAATGCTTAAAGCACTGGTCTTAACAAGAGACTTTCACAGATATGATATAAGACACATGTATTCCATAGTGAATAGGAGAGAGAGAAGGCAGAGAAGGCAGCAATTATTCTCACCATTTTACACAGAAGGGAAAATGGCCAGAGAAAGTATAATCAACAGTCTCCAGAGGTACATAGCAAATTAAGGGTGGAGGTGAGAAAGATTCCAAGTTTCCCTATCATCTTAGTCCAACTATATCCAGCTGCCCCTTCCAGTGACCTGAAAGGTCAACTACTCAGAAGTCCTAAAATGATTATACCCACTCCTTTTTAACTGGTGGCAAAAAAGAAAAAAAAAAATAGACTCACTGAATTTCAGGTGTACTGGGTTCCTAATCATGACACACTCCTCCCTGTGTTCACGCCCTCGTCTTTCCTCATAGTAAAGCAAAACTCAGAAAGCTAAATAACGCCAAGTGTCAGCAGAGAATGAGGAGATAGGGGAACCATTAAGCACTGCTACTGGGAACATATAAATAGGGGCAGCCATTTGGAGAACAATTCTGGCATTTCTTAATCCAATTAATTATGTACAGACCCTTTGACCCAGCACCTCCACAACTGAGAATGATGGTAAGAGAGACCATTTCCATCCCTGGATTTCTAGGCCAGTACAGATTAGCTATCAAGAACACAGAAACATTTAATAACCATTGTTTCAAAATATGTGTCACATCTTGAAAGACATCACCATAACCCTAAAGGGTGTGACCGCCAAGTGGTCTCCTTAGCCGCTTACTTATGAGATTTTTCCAGCGTGCTATAAGGCCAGAGGTTTCCTGATGATAGAGTTATGAAAAAAACCATAGATTCCTTGATTATGTGTCCATTGAAGTAATTCTATAATTTAAGAAAAAGGTTCTCTTGGTCCATAAAGATGTTACATGGGATCCCATGTCTAGAAACCAGATATTCTGTGGGCCTTCAAGATAGTGGAGTTTTCCAAAATACTGTAGGCAGGAAAGATACATCTATAGCTAGAATATATATCATTCTCAGTAAAGATAAACTGCTGCCCCTTCTAAGGTCAAAGGGATTCAATATAATCATTGTTTTGTTAAATGGTTGGTTCATCTCCTTGAGAGATAGTACCCTACTGAGGTCTCAGCCTTAATCTCTGTTGCTGAAGGGTCGGCAGCAGTAATACCTAAATCACTTTTGGTGAGAGGGAATCCTTACTGTTGGGTACATGCATAATATCAATCACTGCCTCATTAGCCATTAAACAAGCATTGGAGAAGCTAAGGACATCCACTGAACCAGTCCTCCTGTGTTCCTAATTGTTCACTCTCTCCTCTGTGTCAGATACTTTCTTATGAGAACCAACATGAGGCACAAAGATCCACACACTTTGTATTCACATCCAGAGGTTCAGTCAGATGGCTTTCTTAGCTGGTGGCAAAAAAAATAGACTCACCGAATTTCAGACAGACATCCTTGTGCCAAATATTAATATTCTTGTTCCTACCAGATTCCTGACTGGGCAGAGCCAAGAGATCTCCCACCACTCAAGCGTCCAGGTTTCCTGTTTATGACCAGTTGTGCTGCTTGTAGTGCTACCCACCACGAGTATTTTCACCAAGCCGTGCTCCTCTAGGACACATTGCTGAGTAAAATTTTAGTGTGGTAATAGTCCACCATTGGCTCATAACAACAAATTGAGCCTACGTGTGAATCACATTTTTGTTTTGTCCCTCTAAAACCTGGTCATAGGAATGCCCCATGAGGCTGTAGGTACAATCTAAAGGAGCAGTGTTAGTTCTGCAGATGTAGTTCACATGGAGTTTGAACCACCGTCTTCTGCTACTGAGGGCCTCTGGATCAGGTTGAGTTCAACCTCAGCTGCACCATTTCCATTGTGTGATGGATTTGTGCTGCACCCGCTGAAATTTATAATTTGTGGGTCTGCCAATACGGGTCATGATGGGCAGTTCTGGCCCCATAGCCACTTGATGTTTCATAGTCAGCTATTGGGTCTCTATAGAGTCCATGGCCATGCCATGTGCTCCTTTTCCAAAAATTAGTTCTCTCACTTTTACACTGCTGGTGGGAATGTAAACTAGTACAACCCTTGTAGAAAGCAGTGTGGAGATTCCTTAAAGGACTAAAGGTAGATCTACCATTTGATCCAGCAATCCCACTACCAGGTATCTACCCAGAGGAAAAGAAGTCATTATACGAAAAACATACTTGCACACACATGTTTATAGCAGCACAATTCATAATTGCAAAATCATGGAACCAATCCAAATGCCCATTAGTCAATGAGTGGATAAAGAATGAGGTAAATATACATATATATGTGTGTGTGTGTATATATATGTATATATGTGTGTGTATATATATCTATATACACATACACACACCATGGAATACTACTCAGTCATAAAAATGAACGAAATAACAGCATTTTCAGCAACCTGGATGAAATTGGAGACCATTATTCTAAAAGAAGTAACTCAGGAATGGAAAACCAAACAATGCATGTTCTCACTCATAAGCAGGAGCTAAGCTATGAGGGTGTAAAGGCCTAAGAATGATACAATGGATTTTGGGGACTCAAGGGAAAGTTTGGGAAGAGGGGTGAGGGATAAAAGACTATGCACTGAATACGGGTACACTGCTCGGGTGATGGGAGCATCAAAATCTCAGAAATCACCAATAAATAACTTATTAATGTCACCAAACACAACCTGTTCCCCAAAAACCTACTGAATAAAAATGTAATCACAATTCTATGATCACATTTTTAATAATCATTCCTATTGCCATCAAATATCCAGTCAATGTTCAGATTTCTCAGATGGTTTTGTAGGGGGTGTGTGTGTGTGTGTGTGTGTGTGTGTGTGTGTTTGACATATGATTCAAATACAGTTGATGGTCTTCTAAATCTTTTAAGAGCAATAAATAAATAAATAAATAAATAAATAAATAAAGTTATCTGCTGCAGATGGCACGGCCTTGTTTCAGAAGCCTATTGGTCTACCCAGCATCTCTCTCCCTGGGACTTACTAGAGACTATGCTCAGCATCGTTAACCTACCATAGTCTCTGTAGTTCCATAGGACCTGCCAGGTGATATGGCCAAAATAAAGGACAGCTTAAATCAAAGTTTGAACCTGCTGCAGAGCCCTTTTATTTTTCTCTAGATACCACTCCAAACTGGTGTCTGTGAGTCAGCCTACAATGCAACTGAATATATCATTGTCGAATGCAGTAAATTCTGCCTCCAAAATTTAAGCTTCTGGGGTCAGGAATTTTGGGCACGGTTCTGTACCTCTTTTTTAGTGATAGGTTGTTCAAGGTACAACACTGAGCCTTAAAAACTTCACTCATGTGGTAGGCCCTTAAATATTTTCACTGTGAATGTGTCTTGCTAGGATATCTAGAGTCCTTGCCAACTTCCTGCACGTCAGATCCAACTAACACAATATCATCAATGTATGAACTAGTATTATGTCCTGTGGATGTCAGGAGGATCAAAGGACCCATATTACAACAAAGTTAATATGGTCTCAAGGTAGAACTGTGAATGTATATGACTGTCCACCTAGATGAATGCAAACTACTCTTATTTTTTTCTGATGGGAATTGAAAAAAAATAGCATTCCTCAGATTAATAGCTGCATGCCAAATACCAGAGACTGTGTTGATTGTTTTTGTAAAGATATCACATCGGACACAGAAGCTGTCAGTGGAACTTTTTTAATAGTTTATAGTAGCCCCCCATGGTCTGTTTTCATTTGTTTAATTTTGTGTGAGACATACTGCTGAAATAATGGAGCTATAAAGCAGACCACCGCATGTGCATCCTTTAATTGTTTGAGAGTAGCACTTATCTCTATCATTCCAGTAGGAGGAATTGTGACTTACTCTCTTCGCTGCAGGATGCAATTTCACAGGGTTCCATTTGACCTTTTGAATCATAATAGTGATTGCTCCATAAGTCACGGAATAGATATGAAAGTTCTGCATCTGTAGATTACATTCTTCTCAGTTATGCATTCAGGTGTCAGAGAAATGACCACAGGATGAGAAAAAAAAATGTACTTGCTGTGAAATGGACTTAGACTACTATCCATTTATTTATCACCTGGCTTCCTTTAACTCCACCCTATCACTGAGGCTGTCATGGAATTTTGATGTCAGTCTCAGCCGAGAGCCATATCTAATATCACAAAAAAAGATTTGGGCATTTCTCATTCCCAGATACTGTTATTCTAGTAAATTGCCATAAGTCTCTTTGGAGAAAGATCAAAGGAATCTTTTCATATACTATAAACATATGCTGCGTTATTGCATGGTCCTTCTTCAAGGGGACCTAGTCTCCCCCTTAATAAATAGGTCATGTGGCTGGGCCTGGTGGCTCACGCCTGTAATCCCAGCACTTTGGGAGGCCGAGGTGGGTGGATCACCTAAAGTCAGGAGTTTGAGACCAGGCTGGCCAACATGATGAAACCCCATCTCTACTAAAAAGACAAAAGTTAGCCAGGTGTGGTGGCATACACCTGTAATCCCAGCTACTTGGAAGGCTGAGGCAGGAGAATCACTTGAACCCAGGAGGTGGAGATTGCAGTGAGCCACGATCATGCCACTGTACTCCAGTCTGGGCAACAGAGTGAGACTCCATCTAATAAATAAATAAATAAATAAATAAAATAGGTCATGCTTCTGAAAACTAACTCTGGTCTGGAAAGTAGGTGAAAAATTGTGACTTTCCTTTATATTTGCCAGTATTAGCTTTCTGCTTATTCAATACTGAACTTTTTATATATTTAAGTCATGCAGTTCAATATTACCTTTCCATTTACATTTCTCCTAAGAATATCATGGTCTATTAGCCATCACCAAATATCTCTGTGGGTCAAGACCTCCAGGTTGTAATTTTTGCTTGTTTTTACTGTTTTTTAGTTTTTGTCTATTTTGTGATTGCTGCCTATTTTTGCTCTTTCGTAACTGCAGTCACAGTCACTATGTCCCCTTTTGCCTCCAACATTGTAGTGGCAATAGTAGGCCTCTCCTGGCCCAGTATCCTATAATCCCCCTTTGCTGCATAGGAACCCTACTTCATAGAGGCATTGCCTACCCAACTCAGACCTAGAGAGGACAGTGACCACCAAAACTGTCAGCAATTCCAGCGGCTGTCTCACCAGTGCATTCCTTACCTAACTACTGAAGTGTACATATTCTGGGTCTTCTCAGGTAATAAAGCCACCTGATTGGTTTTCTGTCCTTATACAGTATATCCATTTTGACTTGCATATCTAATTATCTTGAATCCTTCCTTAGTACTCTGCCAAAATAGTTTGAGCCTCTCCACATAATTTTCCTTAGCACACAATATTCCCAAACTTCATAAAGCCAATCCAAAGGAAGGAGCTCCAAGCATCCTTTGTCAATAACTTAAATCCTGGGCAAAGGGAGAGTGCCTCTGTGGTAGGCAGCTTCCAAGATTCCCAGTGATCCCTGACTCCTGGTGTTCAGGCCACTCTGTAATCTCCTTCTTGAGATTAGGCTGAAACTATTAACATGACTTGCTTCCAATTGATAGAATTCAGCAAAGATGATGAGATGTGCTTATATGATTACATAAGACGGTGACTTTCGCCTTCTAATAGACTCTCTCCCTTGCTAGGTTTGATGAAGCAAGCTACCATTCTGGAAAGACCCAGATGGCAAGAAATTGAAGGTGGCCTCTAACCAACAGCTAGCAAGGAACTAAGGCCCTCAGTCCAAAACCCACAGGGAACTGAATGCTGCCAACAACCATGCCCTTCCATAATTAAGCCTTCAGAAAGAACATATCCCTGGCAAACACCTGGACTGTAGCCTGTGAAAAATGCTGAAGCAGGGGACCCAGTTAATCTGTGCCCAAAATTCCTGACCCCAGAAACTGAAAGATAATAAATGTGTGTGCATGTTTTCTAAGGCACTACATTTGTGGGAATTCATTACGCAGCAATAGATAACTAATACAGCCTCTGTGTCAAAAAATTCTTTCTAATTAATCTTTTATTGTGTTTCCTATGATTCAAAATGGTCAAAATCCATTCCCAGGCATCTTCACCTCATTCTTGTTGATAAAAGTTAGCCAGCACTTTGGTGAGTAATCTTTTCCTTTCCATTACAGGGACAGTCCTTCCTTTCTTGGGCCACACTGATACTTGGCCCTAGTAATTGTCTAAAATCAATGAGTTGAAAGAGACGGGCAAATTTCAAGAACAAGACAAAACATTATCTCAGATGAGGTCTGTGCATGGTCTCTATGCAAAGGAAGTTTGCTGTTTTCTAGCAAACTTTAAAGGTTCAGCGAACCTGGGGATTCAATGTTCTTATGTGTGTCTATCCAAATCCCCTAATCCCAAGTCCTAGAATATATTTAGTCCTCACAAGGGTCCTAACTTTATCACAGGAATCTTTGCTAAGGCTGTGAATTCAATCCTTTTTAAATCTGCCATCATTACTATGAAATCTTAGGTCTGACTTTCAGCATCCCTGATTTTCTGTAGGTGTACTGAAAATTGCAAGAGGTGAGACTCTTTTTAAACTGCCTTCTGACTTTGAAACTATATTTTGAGTTGATCATTGACCTATACCTATCTGACCCTGTCATTTCTTCTGGGTTTCTTATTATTCTTTTCTGCTTCTTCTTCATCGTCGTCTTTTTTTTTTTTTTTTTTTTTTTTTTTTTTGAGATGGAGTCTCACTCTGTTGCCAGGCTGGAGTGCAGTGGCATGATCTCGGCTCACTGCAACCTCTGCCTCCCAGGTTCAAGCGATTCTCCTGCCTCAGCCTCCTGAGTAGCTGGGACTACAGGCACGTGCCACCACACCCAGCTAATTTTTGTATTTTTAGTAGAGACAGGGTTTCACCTTGTTGGCCAAGTTGGTCTCAATCTCTTGACCTCGTGATCCGCCTGCCTCAGCCTCCCAAAGTGCTGGGATTACAGGTGTGAGCCACCACACCTGGCCTTCTTCTGAGTTTCTATAACCAATCACAGTAGTCATCCAATGCCCTAACTCTTATAATTATTCTTACTTACAATTATTCATGTTTTAATAAAACACTACCAGTACACCATTCCAACCTATCCAAAGTTAAGATTTTTTAGTTCAATATACCCCTGCTGTCTATTTTTGTTTTTGTTGTTGTGCTTTTGTTGTCATATCTAAGAAATCGTTGTTAATGCCAATATCAAGAAGTTTTTTCTCTGTGTTGTCTTCTAGGAGTTCTATAGTTCCAAGTCTTATGTTTAAATCTTTAATGTATTTTACCTACTTTGAGTTGATTTTTGTGTATGGCATAAAATAATATTTCAGTTTTAGTCTTTTGCATGTGAATATTCAATTTTCTCAACATAATGTGTTGAAGAGACTATCCTTTATCCATTATGTATTCTTGGTACCCATGTCACAGATCAGTTGACCATACATAAGTAGGATTATGTCTGGGTTCTCTATCCTGTTACATTGGTCTATGTGTATGTCTTTACACCAGTATCATGTAGTTTTAATTACTGAAGCTTTGTAATATATTTTGAAATCACGAAGTATGATACCTCCAGCTTTGTTCTTCCTCAAGATCACTTTGGCTATTTGGGGTCTTTTGTGTTTTCATATAAATTTTCAGATCAATTTCTCTATTTTTATTAAAAATGCCATTGGGATTGAATGGGGATAGCATTGAATCCATATATTGCTTTGAATAGTATGCATATTTTAACAACATTAAGTCTTCCAATCCATGAACACAGGATGTTTTTCCATTTATTTGTATCTTCTTTAGTTTTATTCATCAATGTTTTGATATGTGTGTATGTCCTTTACCTTCTTGGTTTGGTTTATTCTATTTTATCCCCTTTGCTGCTTTTGTAAATGGAATTGTTTTCTTAATTTCCTTTTCAGATGATTCATTGTTAGTATATAAAAACTCAACAAATTTTCATAGGTGAATTTTGTATCCTGTAACTTTAATGAATTTGTTTATTCACTCTAAGTTTTTTGGAAGTGTCTTTGGGATTTTCTGCATACAGTATCATGTCATCTATGAGCAAAGATACTTTTACTTCTTCCTTTCTGATTTCATCTGAATGCCTTGTGATTTGATTTAAATGCCTTGTGTTTCTTGTTCTTGCCTAATTGACCTGGTTAGAACTTCCAGTACTGTATTAATCCATTTTCACATTGCTATAAAGAACTATCTGAGACTGGGTAATTTATGAAAAAATAGGTTTAACTGACTCACTGTTCTGCAGACTTTACAGGAAGCATGACTTGGTGGGGGGTCTCACTAAACTTACAATCATGGCAGAAGGTGAAGGGGAAGCAAGAACCTTCTTCACATTGTGGGAGGAGAGACAGCGAGGGGAGAAGTGCTACACACTTTTAAGTCATCAGATCTCGTGAGAACTCACTCACTATTAGGAGAACAGCAAGGGGAAAATCTCTACCCATGGTCCATTCACCTCCCACCAGGTCCCTCCTCTAATTCAACATGAGATTCAGGAGGGGACACAAATTCAAACCATATCAAGTACTATGTTGAATGGAAGTGGCAAGAGCGGGCATCTTCATCTTGTTCCTGGTGTTAGAGGAAAAGCTTTCTATTTTTCCCTGTTGCTTATAATAGTAGCTGCAGGTTTGTCATATATAACCTTTATTATGTTGAGAAAAAATCCTCCTATACCCAGTATGTTGAGAGTTTTTATCAAACTATAAACTTCTGCATAGCAAAAGAAATAATCAACAGAATTCAAAGGCGACCTGTGGGATACGAGAAAATAGTTGCAAATCATGTATCTGATAAGGGTTTAATATCCAAAAAATACAAGAAACTCCTACAATTCAATAGCAATAAGTAAATAAGTAAATAAAAAATTACAAAATGGGCCAGGCGTGGTGGCTCATACCTGTAATCGCAGCACTTTGCAAGGCTGAGGAGGGTGGATCACGAGGTCAAGAGATTGAGAACATCCTGGCCAACATGGTGAAACCCTATCTCTACTAAAAAAAAAAAAATACAAAAAGTTAGCCAGGCATGGTGGCGGGTGCCTGTAGTCCCACCTACTCAGGAGGCTGAGGCAGGAGAATCACTTTAACCTGGGAGGCAGAGGTTGCAGTGAGCTGAGATTGTGCCACTTCACTCCAGCCTGGCGACAGAGCAAGACTCCGTCTAATAAGAAAACAAAAAAAAAGTTACAAAATGGAGAAAAGAGTCGAATTGCTATTTCTCCAAAGAAGACACACAAATGGCTAACAGGCATATGAAAAGGTGTTCAACATAACTAATCATCAGGGAAACGCAAATCAAAACCACAAGGAAATGTCATTTCACACCTGTTATAGTGGTTATGATTTTAAAAAAAGGAAGATAAGTGCTGGGGAGGAGCAGGTGATATTGGAATGCTGTACGCTGTTGTTGAGAATGTAAAATGGTAAAGCTGCTATGAAAAATAGCATGAAGCTTCCTTAAAATAAAAATAGAACCACTATATGATCCAGCAATCTCATTTGTGCATATGTATCCAAAAAAGTGAAATCAAAATCTTGAAGAGACACCAGCACTGCACTTCCATGTTCACTGCAGGATTATTCACAATAGTTAGGATATAGAAACAACCAATGGACAAATGGGTAAATAAATTATAATAAAACTCTCAAAAATGTATTTATGTGTCATAAAGAAATTTATATATATATATGGAATATTATGGAATGTTCATATATATTTGTATATATGTAATATCATAATGGGATGTTATTCAGCCTTTAAAAAAACGAAATACTGGCCAGGCATGTGGTGCATACCTACAATCCCAGCACTTTGGGAGGCCAAGACAGGCAGATCACCTGAGCTTGGGAGTTCAAGACCAGGCTGGCCAATATGGTCAGACCTCGTCTCTACTAAAAGCACAAAAAATTAGCCAGGCGTGGTGGTGCACACCTGTAATCCCAGCTACTCAGGAGGCTGAAGCAGGAGAACTGCTTGAACCTGGGAGGCGGTGGTTGCAGTGAGCCACTATTGCGCCAATGCACTCCAGCCTGGGTGACAGAGTGAGACTCCATCTCCAAAAAACAAAAACAAAAACAAAAAAACATGAATAAACCTGTAACCAGGAGAATACGTGGCTAAATGAAATAAGCCGGGCATAGAAGTACAAATACTGCAAGATTCCACTTACAGGAGGTAACTAAAATAGTCAGTCTCACAGAAACAAAGAGTAGAAGTATGGTCTTGCACTCCAAGAGATTCCCCAAGGTTGGAGTTGCAGGTGTGTACAGTAAGAAGCTGCGGGAGCTATCGTTAGTGCCTTGTCCATCCCTCCAACCCTACCATCCCTGTGCCCTCTGAGCAATTTCAACCTGCCATACCTGCCTCTCTGTGCTAGTGGACTTCTACCAGAGACAGGAAAGGTCATTTTGCCCACACACTGCAGACTTCAGGGGTAAGTGGGGATGGAGTCACTAAAAACCCTGAAGAGCAACCCTCAACCAATGACGGGAAAATTGTCATGGAGAACCCACGCTTTTCTGTCTGTGAGATGTGAGAACTATGAGTCACATGTTTCACAGCACTTGCCAGAGATTCCTCTCAGGATGAAGCTTCCGTGTTCCACTGTGGGAACTGGCCTAATAATGTACCGTTATTTTTTAAAACCTTATATTGTCTGAGTATTTAAAAAATTAAAAACTAAAAAATATTTCTACTCAAATCTTGGTCTTAAAGTCTGTCCCTGGAGGAACACAAACTAAAATAAGTTTCACCATGTTCAAGAATGATCGTTACTAAGGAAAGACAGTGGAGCCCCAACAGCAACTCCTACAGGAAGGAAAGAAAAAGAAAACAATTGCATCAAATCAGATATCAGTGGCAATAAATAGTTACAAGACATTTGATATGTTTCTTTTGGTGTAGGCTTTTCAGCTAAGGACACATTTTTATGGTCCTTAGCAAGAAAATCAAAATTTTGTAAAACTCATTAAAATTCTAGTCTGGTGTTAGGGTCAGAAAAGTAGTGAGAGGTGGGCCGTGCGCGGTGGCTCACACCTGTAATCCTAGCACTCTGGGAGGCTGAGGTGGGTGGATCACGAGGTTAGGAGATCGAGATCATCCTGGCTAACACTATGAAACCCCGTCTCTACTAAAAATACAAAAAATTAGCCAGGTGTGGTGGCGGGTACCTGTAGTCCCAGCTACTCGGGAGGCTGAGACAGGAGTATGGCGTGAACCTAGGAGGCAGAGCTTGCAGTGAGCCATAATCATGCCACTGCACCCCAGCCTGGGTGACAGCGAGACTCCATCTCAAAAAAAAATAAAAATAAAAATAAAAATATAGTAAGAGGAAAAGACACCATTTTGAAGGAAAACTACATATAACCAGGAGTCAGGTGTTTACCAGAAATGTACACACCTGAAAGAGCTGCAACTCATAGAAACTAAGTATCTGCAATACCAACAATATTAGCCCCAGGCAAGAATCTTGGCTCTTCACTGGGAAACCACAGCACCAGGAAGAAGGGACTGAAACACAGTGAAACTGCTAGACAGGGAGGGTGACTATGGAGAAAGGAGAGACTCCCTGGTTCAAGGTGAAACATCAGACCCAAACTGTAAGACACAACATAGAAACCTAATGCCGGGCTAATGTTTAACTAATGGTGTAATCTTAAAAGGGCAGAAATTTTTTTAAAGGAGCAGAAATAAAACAAAAAGAAGTAAACAGGAAAAGTAACCAATTAGAAATTTTGCAAAGGAAAAATATATTCACTGAAGTTTTTAAAGACACAAATAAAAGGAATAAACTGTGAAACGGACCCAATAATAGTTGTAAATTAGAATATGATGTTAAAGAATTTTGCTAGAGCTAGAGAAATTTCCCACAAGCATATTAGTCTATGCCTTTTGCTCCAGTGCCCTCTCTAGATTTAGCATTTGTGCCCTATTTTTAATTTTTAGTCTGCTACGTTAAAATATGACAGGATGAATTTGGCACTTTCATTTCGTACTCCAACTTCTACGAAGGTCTTCTCTAGTAATATATGAGCTACTCCCCTAAAAACCCAGCTGGGTGTTCCCTATAGTTTCCGTAAATAGAAGGACGCTAATACCACTTTTTGAAGGATGCTATCCAGGGAACTTACTGCAAAAATAAAGTGCACTCCTAAGCAAGTGGCTCAGGACAGCCCTCTCTCTCCAGCCATAGATAGTAATGCGAAAGTAAACAATGTTGCTGCCAAGGCCGGCCCGCCCCACTCACCAGCCGTGCCAAGGCTCTTGCTGTGACCTGAGAATTTTATGAAAACTTCAGATCACTAGTTGATGAGAACAGTGGGAAAAGGTGAGAAATTATAGCTTCACTGTACAGGAAAAGTGAGTAGGAAATAGAGGCTGAGCAGTCCTGTTATAGAACATATAAAGAGAGGTCTGAATGTTCCTGTGATGATAATTTGTCATTTTTTGTAAGGCGTAAATATCTACAACTACTTATTTTATTATTTGACATTTTTTTCAATCAAGCTTTTGGCATAATGAGCTCAAGAAAACAAAATGTATGATAATGAAAATTAATTACTGAATTTTCATTTTTCAAGGAAGTTGATGATGAACATGTAACTTGCACAATATGTTTGTTGCCATTTACCATCTATCGTAATGGCTATAATAACATCACTGACTACTTGAAAGCCCTAGACCAAATTTGCTGCGGGAGCCTCAACATTGACTTGAAAAATTAGTTGCCACTTTAAAAAGACTATGCCTAAAATGACATCAATGTGTATCTGCAGAAGATGCATCTGATTTCTATCTTTCAGTAGAGTGTGACCTTTCATTTTGGTCCAATACTGCTATCTAAACTAAGAAATAAAGAGGGAAGAATCAAATAAATAAAACTGGAAATGAAAGATGAAACGTTACAACTGATGCTACAGAAATGAAAAGGACATTTAAGAGATTCTTATGAACATTAAACACCAACAAATTAGATAAATGAGAAGAAATAAATTCCTAGAGACATGCAACCTATCAAGAATGAATCATGAAAAACAGAAAATCTCAAGAGACCAATAACAAGTAAAGAGACTGAATTAGTAATCAGAAGCCTCCCAACTTGACCAGGTGTGGTGGCTCATACCTGTAATCCCAGCACTTTGGGAGGCTGAGATGTGAGAATGGCTCGAGGTCAGGAGTTCCAAACCAGCCTACACAACATGGTGAGATCCTGTCTCTAAAAAATCAAAGTTAAAAGATCAGATCACTGTAACTTTGAACTCCTGGGCTCAAGGGATCCTCCTACCAAGGGATCCTCCTACCTCAGCTTCCCGAGTAGCAGAAACTACAGATGTATGCCACATCTCCAAACAAAGAAATTTCCAAACAAAAAAAAAATTCAGGACCAGATGGCTTCACTAGTAAATTCTGCCAAACACTTATAGAATTAATGCCAGACTTTTACAAACTCTTCCAAAACAATGTAAAAAGGAAAACTTCCAAATTATTTTATGAGCCAAACATCACCTTTATATCAAAACCAGACAAAGACACTACAAGCAAAGAAAATGACAGGCCAATATCCCTGTGAAAATAAATTTAAAATTCTGAACAAAATATTATAAACAGAATTAAACAGCCCATTAGAAGAACCTTACATCCTGACCAAGTCAGGTTTATCCCTGAGATGCCAGGATGGTTTTGCAAATGCAAATCAATAAATGTCATATACCACTTAACAGGATAAAGGACAAAAATCACACAAGCCTCGCAACAGATGCAGTAAAAAAA
>NW_012103865.1:935712-966232 GCF_000951045.1 Mandrillus leucophaeus
AAAAAAAAAAAAAAAAAAGTTATTTCTGTTGAAGATGAAATATCTGACCTTTCAGTATGTGCTACTGAAACTCATTTAAAAAGGCAAAATGTTAAATTATCTGTTTTGCAGTTAATAACATAAACACAAATTTTAGTGGAGCACAGTGTCACAGTAAAGGCTTAGGGTCTTACTAAATTAAAACATCTGTGAAATATGAAGACCATTGAAATTTTCTGAGGTACAAACATAATTAAAAATATTCAAGTAATCAGAGATACTTTATCAATCAAAACAGAAGCTATAATTGATAAACTTTGCAAAATTTTTTATGTCGGCAGAATAACTGACCTACTAAACTTGTATGATGAATCTCATCTTGAATACTAAAAATACTTCAGCATAGCAATATGCTTGTTCTCTCTTTTTGTTCCCTCTCATCAATCATTCTTTACATATGTTTGAGTCTTTGAAGAAGTATTTTGTATATGAACCAAAATTTCTTACAATAATATTGAATGTTTTGGTAAATAATTTCTCTAAATTTTGATTGCTTTTGTGGAAAATTAGAGGGAAATATATCATCAAAGTATTAAACAAATGCAACAAAAAAATAGTTCAGCTTTTAAAGCTTTGAGAGAATCACAATGATTGAAACACAACTTACAAATAGTAAGACACTGAGTATTGACATTTATCCCTACAAAAGTAGTAAAGAAACTAAACAAATTAAGTCATGTATGCTCAATGATGGAGAAGATATAATTTCAAAATTTAAAAATTATGCTAGAATATCTCATTTTCTAGAAAGGAATATTTTGGTGTAGTTATTATTTTTGATTAGATAAATAGATATCCTGTATTATAATAAAGTAAAATTGAAGACTAGAATTTTGCGTGATTTAGATTTGGTGAAACCTTTAAAAGAATCATTAATAGAGACAATTTACCTGATTATTTTTGTCACAAAATATTTTAAAGAAAGGTTTTCTGAATGGAAGCTAAAATATTTACATAATTCAGTTTTTAAAAGTTACAATTGAGAACAGCCTCCATGTAGCAGAACTTACTTCACACACACTAGTTATCTCAACCTATAAAGAACTATTTTCTCAATCATCAGAGAAGAGTTCATTGAAGTGTCAATAACTTCAAATGTGTCAACCATAAAATGCAACTTAAAAGAATACTGTAGGCAATTTCACAAAAATAAGAGCAATCAAGACAGGTATTTTTTAAAAAATACATTATTCAGAAAAAATATCAATGGCATGGTATCAGAAATAAATATAACTAAAAAGCTCATTAAAGTACATTAATAAAGGCCAGGCATGGTGGCTTATTCCTGTAATCCCAGCACTTTGGGAGGCCAAGGCAGGAAGATCACTTGAGCCCAGGAGTTTGAGACCAGCCTGGATAACATAGTGAGACCTCATTCCTACAAAAAATACAAAAATTAGCCAGGCATGATGGTGCATGCCTGTAGTGCCAGCTACTGGGCTGAGGTGGGAGGGCTGCTTGAGCCCAAGAGGTGGTGGTTGTAGTGAGCTGAGATCATGCCACTGCACTTCAGCCTGGGCACAGAGCAAAACCCTGTCTAAAAAATTAAATTAAATTAAAATTAAAATTAAAAAATAAATTAATATGTAACAAAAAATTGTCTGTCTGCTTATATTATTTTTAATGTTCAGGTAATACAAAGAAATACTTTTTATTTTGCTTTAGAAGGCAGGATATGTGGTTTTTAGAAAGATTTCATAGAATACTTTTAGAATAGATCTATTTAATCAGACTACCAACAAATAATAAAAGTAATTTGAGCCAATAAGTTCGTATTTTAAGTAATTATATACTTTTAATTATTGTTGCACCCTTTTCACACATGGTAAATTACATAGTTGCCTTCAGAATATAAAATACAGAGTCAAAAATATTAAAAACTTGCAAAAACAGTTAAGAAAAACTGAGTCTAATTGTAATTCCAGGTAAAGAGAATGGAAGAAAAGTCTGAGAAGCAGTATGTAAAGATATAATTGCTGGGCCAGACACTGTGGCTCACGCCTGTAATCCCAGCATTTTGGGAGGCCGAGGCAGGTGGATGGCCTGAGGTCAGGAGTTTGAGACCAGCCTGGCCAACACAGTGAAACTTCGTCTCTACTAAAAATACAAAAAGTAGCCAGGCATGGTGGTGCGTGCCTGTAATCCCAGCTACTCAGGAGGCTGAGGCAGGAGAATCACTTGACCCCGGGAGGCAGAGGTTGCAGTGAGCCAAGGTGATGCCACTGCATTCCAGCCTGGGTGACAGAGCAAGACTCCATCTCAAAAATAATAATAATAATAATAATAATTGCTGAAAGTTTTTCAATTAAAAAAAATATATCAAATGTTATATCTAGAGTCCCTTCTGAATGCCAAGCAAGACATATTAAATAATAATAATATTAATAAAATCCAAACTGCATTTGTGGTAGAAAAACTGCAGAAAGTTAAAGAAAAACAATCTTAAAATTAACCAAAGTTACTGCTGAAAAGAATTTGCTCAAACATTTTTCCAGAGACTCCACTCACAGTAAAACAACTCTGAAAAGCATGAATAAAGTTTGAGGATTCACACTGTCAGACTTCAAGGCTTATTATAAAGTTATAATAATTAAACAGTGTGTTTTTTACAAAAGGGTAGACAGAAGATAGATAGACAGACAGACAGACAGACAGACAGACAGATAGATAGATAGATAGATAGATAGATAGATACATAGATACATAGATACATAGATAGATAGATAGATAGATAGATAGATATAATAGAAGAGACAGTGAAGAAATAGACCCACACAAATATAGTCCACTGATTTTTGATAAGAGTTGCAAGTCAAAACATAAAATAAAAATCCATGAGTGCACAGGGATACAAATAAATGTTTGATGAAGTAAATAAGTGGGAGAGGAGGAACGATTCTTTCCTAAAGAAGAATTCTAATTAATAAAGGTGAAAGGAAAGAGGAAAACAAAAAGGTATAACGCCACAGTAATGTTAATTGCTGCAGGCAGCATGTCCTCATGAATACTCAAATTAGTGGATCAGAGTTTTAGGAAAAAGAAGATATTTGCATAGCTTCAAAGTATCTCCTACAGAATATTTCTGTGTTGGTTTTTAAAATAATGTCCACAAATTCTTCAAGAGTTCTCCTCTGGGAGGTGAAGTCTGATTCATTTCCCCTTGAGTGTGGGCCAGACTCAGTGACTTACTTCTAATTGATAGAGCACAAAAGGAAAAAAAGAGTAACTTTATCGTAGAGAGACTAGTCAGATACCACCTTAACTAAGTGATCACATTAACATCACCAGTAAAAGTCACTGACATCATGGGTCCCTGCAGTCAGAGGGGCACATCATCTCTGTGGTATTCTTCCCCAAAATCCATTAACCCAGTATAATTATGAGAAAACAAAGACAAACCCAAATCAAAGAATACACTGCAAAATACCTGACCAGGACTCTTCAAAACTGTCAACGTCATAAAAGAAAAGGAAAGACCAAGAATTTGTTTTGAATTGGAAGAGACGAAAGAAACAACAATGAATTACCATGTGGTATTCTGGACTGGGTCTCGAAACAGAAAAAAAGGACGTTAGTGGAAAAACTGGAAAAGTCCAAATGAAGCCAAAAACTGAGCTGATCGTATTGTAACAATACCAATTTCCTACGTTTGATCATTGTACCATGATTATGTAAGATGTAAGCATTAGTGGAAGCTGGGTGAAGGGTATGTGGGAATTGTCTGTACTATCTTTACAACTCATCTCTATGTCAAAAGTTACTTCACAATAATAAGTTAAAAATATAGCCAAAAAAACTAGACTTTTAAAAACTATTCCCTATGTCCTTAATGGATCAGAGTTTTCTTCATGAGCTTTCCTTAATTATTAGGTTGATGCAAAAGCAGTTGTGGTTTTTGCCTTTTTTTAAAGTAATGGCAAAAACCACGATTATTTTTGCACCAACTTAATATTAGAAATAGGAGTTGAATACATCCAAGATGTATTTAGGAAACTGAAGGTGCCATTTAGGAACTAGTCCAACAGTGTTACTTTAAGAAGATCATCTTTTCACCCAGAAAGGTTATTTCATCTCCCCTCAGATTGCCCCTGGAAATTTCCATGAACAAAACTCTTTCCATTGCAGGAAGCACCTCTTTCATAAGCTATGGCAAGCAGAGCGTCTTCTGAAACGCCTTTGGTGATGTCTGTGGCGCCAGCTGCTGCCCACAGTCTCTGCAGCACCCTACACTCTGAAGCCAGACCCTGTCTGAGCTCTTTCTCATCCTGCTGCTCTGTCTCTGCTTCCCCTTCATTTGTCCTCTCTGTCACCGACCAGTGTTTCTTACACAGATGTTCTTCACAGTCTGCTGTGTTCTCCCTCAGCCTTGCTGTTTATGCTCTGACACTTGATTTAGGCATACGACCTGCAGATTTTCAAATCTGAGGAGATGTGAAACTGCCATTCCCCCTCATGTCCCTCATAAAGAGCTTCTCTGAGCTGAAGGTCTTCGCTAAGGCCATACATCAACCCAGCAAGTATCTATGTACTGCCTCCTGGGTGTCCGGCATGGGCTAGGAGCTCGGAGAGGGATACATGGATAAGCAAATCAAATCAGGAAAGACGCAACAGCCTCTGAAAGGACCATGTCCTGTTTCTCCTCCCACTCTTGAAAGCCTGGATCAGCAAAAGTAGGGGAAAGCCAGTGGCAAGAAAAATCCTCCTTAAAACCAAACTGGAGGTCCTGAGATACTCCAGGCCTACTCGTGCAAATGAGCAGAAACAAGCAGGGAGGAGCAGTTGTCTATTACACTGTATTCAAGGGAAATATTTGTTCAGGAATAGAGATTTTCAAATGAGATGGTAAAATTCATAACAACTCATCTAAAATCATTAATCAAGCCAGAAAATGTTTATGAGTTCTTGCCTTGTTTTTAAAAAGCTTTAAGTAAAAACCAAATGTTATAAAGATTTTCTGAGACTTCTCACCCACCAACCTTCTCTTTATGAAAATTACTTCATCATTATTTTAAAGTCATATACATTCATAAAAATTAATTTACTCTGAAATGAAAAGTTCATTTTATCATTATGTGTCCTATGCTTACATTTTAAATTCAGGAAAAACTTCCTTAAGATAAAAGTGATTCTTTTTTCCTTTCTTTTGGTTTTAATATTCCAAAATTGGATGAATTAGGGCATTGCTTTTACTCTCAGCACCCTACGCTTACCTTACTAAGAACTAGGGAGTTTTACCTTCAACTCTTATTTTCCTAGTTTTGCTTAAAATGAAAGGTGAATGTGTGTATGTGTCTGTGTGTGTATGATCTTTTATGTATAATTAAATTTATTACCTCTCAAGTAATTTACTTTGAAAAGAGAGTCCTATCTCTTGAAAATCGGTGTCTTCTTGCTTTATTGATTTTTCTTTAGAGGGGTAGGGACATAAAAGGCTACCAGGAAAAAAACGTCACAGTGGAATCAACCCTGCATTTAGTCTTGGGCACACAAAAGAATCCACAGGTCTAGACAGCATAACGTGGTGGATAAGAGAAGGAACTCTGGGACCAGGTGAGTTGGGTGTGAATTCCAGTTCTTTCACACTCTAGTTGTGTGATGTTGACCACGTTATTTAACCTCTGTATGTCTTAGTTTCTTCATCTGCAAAATGGAGGTAGTAGAAGCACATGCTCATAAGGTTATTGTGAGGTTTAAATGTAGTCATTATAAATAAATAATTTGAACACTTCCTAGCACAAAATAAGAAGTGTGTGTGTGTAGCAGTTATTTTCAGTCATTTTCTGCAGTCACAAGTGAAAGTAAGTTAAATGATGACTCAGTCAACCAGTGTTCAAATTAACTGAAGCTACCAAAGAACACGGACCTCAGTACCATGTTAGCTGCTTTTCAAGAGAGTCTACTCAAGTGCTTCCCTGGGCCTCATTATTGAACTACTACCAACATATTCAAAAATAGGGAAAGGACTAGAAACCAAATCCTTCCAACATTTGCATCTCTAGATGTAGAGCTAAGAATTCTGAAATAAACAAATAGAGTGAATTTGGAAATGATGCATCAACTGCTTCCTCCTGTGACATGAATACTGGGAGTTATCAAGAATCTGCCCATCAAATGCTAGGGAGATGTTTTCCTCCAAACACCAAAGAGAAGCAACAGCTCAGGATGATTAAACTCTGCGATCCTGCAGAAAGTGAATTGTCGCCATTTCTCATCACCTTAACTTTAGCAGTTTTACTTGCTGAATACCTCACTGGTATCATTGCAAATGGGTTCATCACGGCTATACATGCAGCTGAATGGGTTCAAAATAAGTCAGTTTCCACAAGTGGCAGGATCCTGGTTTTCCTGAGTGTATCCAGAATAGCTCTCCAGAGCCTCATGATGTTAGAAATTACTATCAGCTCAACCTCCCTAAGTTTTTATTCTGAAGACGCTGTATATTATGCATTCAAAATAAGTTTTATATTCTTAAATTTTTGTAGCCTGTGGTTTGCTGCCTGGCTCAGTTTCTTCTACTTTGTGAAGATTGCCAATTTCTCCTATCCCCTTTTCCTCAAGCTGAGGTGGAGAATTTCTGGATTGATACCCTGGCTTCTATGGCTGGCTGTGTTTATTTCCTTCAGTCACAGCATGTTCTGCATCAACATCGGCACTGGGTATTGTGACAATTCTTTCCCTATCCACTCTTCCAACTCCACTGAGAAAACATACTTCTCTGAGATCAGTGTGGTCAGTCTGGCTTTTTTCTTTAACCTGGGGATTGTGATTCCTCTGATCATGTTCATCCTGGCAGCCATTCTGCTGATCCTCTCTCTCAAGAGACACACCCTACACATGGGAAGCAATGCCACAGGGTCCAAGGACCCTAGCACGGAGGCTCACATTGGGGCCATTAAAGCTACCAGCTACTTTCTCATTCTCTACATTTTCAATGCAGTTGCTCTGTTTATCTACCTGTCCAACATGTTTGACATCAACAGTCTGTGGAATACTTTGTGCCAGATCATCATGGCTGCCTACCCTGCCAGCCACTCAATTCTACTGATTAAGGATAACCCTGGGTTGAGAAGAGCCTGGAAGCAGCTTCAGCACCGACTTCATCTTTACCCAAAAGAGTGGACTCTGTGACCAGCACCCAAGAAGACCACAGGACCTGACCTAACTGGCTCTGCCGTTCCCTCACCTAGACCTCTCTTTTCTCTCTTCTTTTCTTCTCCAACCCTCATCTGACCCTTTCCCCCGATGTGGCTTTTTAATATAGGAGATTGATCATTTCTCTTTTGCTTCATGGGTACAATCTTAGTGGTGCTGTCATATTCTTTACCTGAGCCCTCTACCCCCCCTTGCTCTCTTTAAAGCAGTGATTCTACGCACTGGGCTACACATTAGAATCTCTAGGGTTGATTTTTGAAAATACCAATGTTCAAACCCAATCTCAGATCTATTAAGTCAGAATTTCTAGTGTTAGAACTTACACAATTTTCTAAGCTCTCCAGGTGATTCTGCTGTGTAGCAGGGTTGTATAACCACCAAAATAAAAGAATGTTCTGAAACTTGAGTTCCTGAAAACTCTGTTTCTCCCTCCACATGCCTTTTAAACACATTTAGATTACTTGGGAAGGTTTCTGAGCAGAAGTTTGAAATGCATTTTGTCTCCATCTTTCAAAGATATAACCAAAATAATGTGGAACCATTTATCAAAATTAATAATGCATAAAACACCTTTCATTCTAAAAATTACTAAGAATTTTTTCTAAGCATGGTTTTGTATAAATAAGCAAAAATATGTGCAAGAGCCTCTTCACAGCTGCACTATTCATGAATGAGGGGAATTGAATGTCTGAAATGAATATTATGTTAACCTCTTTTAAATGAGATAGACGCCATGTTTCCTGAGATGAGAAGATTTCCAATACATCGTGCAAAAAGCAAGGAGATCTTTTATGATTCCATCTGTATTTCTTTTTTTCATAATACTTATATATTTGTATGCATATATATGTACATAC
Source organism: Mandrillus leucophaeus (assembly GCF_000951045.1). Classification (NCBI taxonomy): domain Eukaryota; kingdom Metazoa; phylum Chordata; class Mammalia; order Primates; family Cercopithecidae; genus Mandrillus; species Mandrillus leucophaeus. The sequence continues at coordinate 943,761 of NW_012103865.1, forward strand.
AAAGTTTCTGGACAAATATACCAAAAATAATTCACAGAGGTCTTCTGAGTGGTGTCACTGGGTATCTGGGAAATAAATGAAATATTTACAATTTATTTTATGCCTTTATGCATTGTTTGAACTACTTAGAACATGTATTCAGTAATTTCAAAATTTTGAAAGATTTTTATTGATTTCTATTAGAGAATTGCTAAGTAAAAAAGATTTGAGAGAAAGGATTATGCACATTGTTTTGTTATTGACTCTCTCACTATTGATTTTTATTAAAAATGCAAACAAATTACAAATTAAGCATTAAGCAAATCACTCTCCTATCACTACCTCTTATTTTTCCATTTTATTTGCTCAAGGGCTGCCATAGAAACATCACAGGCTTTCAATTCATTGACACTTCTATATTCTCTATCCCTCTATCAGGCCTCTCCTCTCTTCCTTTCGTATTCAGTTTGGATTACTGGTCAATCATTATACTCACCCTTCAAAAACAGCTTCAGTATTCACAGATGAAATGAGCTGTATCTGTGATTTGCTTTGAATTAATCCAACAGAGGGCAAAGGAGTGGAGAATGGGGTGGTTTGGGTTATTCTTATGCTATTTTTTTTAAAAAACAAGGCTTCAGGCACGTGGAGTTCTTTCTACTATTCTATTTCAGAGTATGTTTGAAAATTTCCCTAATATAGCTTTTATATAAATAAATCATACAATACTCTAATTTCCTGACCCTTCTAAATGTGAAATAACCCCACATTTAAATGACTATTTAACATTCTGTGTTTGCTTCTAAGCAGCTGACTGTTACTTGAGAGTATTTCATAACTGGATGAGCTCATGTTCCTACAAATTCATGCTCCTCAGCCTCAAATGAGTAACTTCATTGAGCATTTCCATTCCATATTTCCCTAGAGAAGTCATTCATTAAAGTCCCCACAATGACTATCTCACATCTTTTCCTCAGTCTCCAAACCTTCAATCTCTCATCTCTCTGACCCATTTCAGCCCTTAAAATCTTTGACAGGCAACATTAGGACAATCCTCTTTTTCCCATTAGTAAATATACTAATCCACCAATTTCTGCCTATATACCCAATATTTCAATAGAAAAGGTTCCAGTCAATGAAAAAAAATCATTAGACATGTTTCAACTATGTTCTACTCCCTCTATGTTTTTTCTTCCTCCAGGTTTCATTTTTCTATGTGTTTTAGTTTGTTTTCTCTCATGATTGAGTCTTTCCTTAAATATCTGATGATCCTTGAATGTCAGTACTAAAAAGTCAATTGCCAAATTTTAAAAATTCATTTTTAAATATCTTTTAGAATATAAAAACTATATTGAATCATCTATGTGAGAGGTAGCTCAAAAGTAGAACATACAAACTCATAAAATAGTGCCACATTATTTCCACTGGTGAGCCAGAATGTTAGGAACAATCATGGATGTGTCTTCTGTCTTACTCACTTCATGTAACTCATCAGTAAGCCCTTGTTTCTGTCCTGTGACGTGTATAAGTAGAGGATCATTCAATTATTAGTTGAACAAGTATTGGCTGAACACCAACTATATGGCATATTCTATTCCAGGTGCTACGTATACAATGAACAGGGCTGTTGTCATCACAGATCTTCCACTCTAGTGGGAAAGCACAGGTAATAAAACCTCGAATGAATAGCACATCATAGTGGTGGTGGATCAGCCCAGTCAGGAAGGGCCCAATGAGTAAATAAGATATAAAGAGGTAATTGTTAAAAATATAAATCTAGGCCAGGCGCCATGGCTCACACCTGTAATCCCAGCACTTTGGGAGGCCAAGGGGGGTAGGTCATGAGGTCAGGGGTTCGAGACCAGCCTGGCCAACACGGTGAAACCCTGTCTCTACTAAAAATACAAAAATTAGCCGAGCGTGGTGGTGGACGCCTGTAATTCCAGCTACTCAGGAGGCTGAGGCAGGAGAATCCCTTGAAACCAGAAGGCAGAGGTTGCAGTGAGCCGAGCCGAGATCACAACACTGCACTCCAGCCTAGGCAAAAGAGCAAAACTCCATCTCAGGGGAAAAAAATATATATATATATAAATCTAGATAGGGGAAATAAGTTCTAGAGTTCCACAGCACTGTAGGTTAACTTATAGTTAACAATAATTTATTGTGTATTTTCAAATTGCTAGAAGAGAGGATTTTGAATGTTTCCAACACAAGAAATGTTTGAAGTGATAGATATGCAGATTACTCTTATTTGATCATCCCACATGGTACACATGTACCCAAATATCACTGGGTCCTATAAATATGTACAATTATTGCATGTTAACTAAAAATAAAACAAAATTATAAAAATAAAAAATTATAAATATAAACCAAGCATTTAGGATAATTACAAAATAAATCTAAGGAAATCAGAACGTTTTAAAGATTGATTTGATAAATAAAATATAAAAATGTTAAAATGGATACAAAAACTGGTTCATTGAAAACAGTCAGTAAAATTGGCATCATTAGCTTATATAATCAAGAAAGAAAAAAGGCATAAATACATAAAATAAGACATGAAAGAAAAATAACTACAAATCAGAAAAATTGCAGTACTTTTAAGAAACTATTTTGTTTAAGTCTATGCTAGAGTTTGAAAACGTAGATAAGATAGATGTTCCTAGAAAAATATAATTTACTAAAATTGACTTCAAGAAAATCTCAGCAGAATAATCATCACAGTTGAGCTACAGAAAGTGGCGAAGAGCCACTCCTCAAATAATACTGGCACCAGGTGATCACAAGGGAATTCTATCAACTTCTTAAAAGCAGAAAACATGAAGTCTATGTAAATTGTTTCACAGCATGAAAGTTAAAGGAAGCTTCCAAATTTGTTTTGTGAAATAAATATAATTTAGATATCAAAACCTAACAAAAATTGTCTCCCAGAAAACTACAAATAAACCTCACTTATCAGTGTTTATACAAAAATACTAAATAAAATGTAGTATTAAATTTAAATCCAGAATACAGGTTTATTCCATAAAAGTAAAATGGTTTAATATTAGAAAACATATCAATATAATTAACCATATAAATAATATCAAAGAGAAGAATCATATAATAATTTTCATAAGTGCTGAAAAATAAAATTCAACAACCATTCCTAATTATTTTTAAAAATCTTAAAATAAAAATAAGTTACTTCCTAACATGATAAAATATATCTATCTCTTAATAGCTAGCATTTTTTTTTTTTTTTTTTTTTTTTTTTTGAGACGGAGCCTCACTCTATTGTCCTGGCTGGAGTGCAATGGCACAATATTGGCTCACTGCAAACCTCCACCTCCCAAGTTCAAGCAATTCTCCTGCCTCAGCCTCCCAAGTAGCTGGGATTACAGACATGCACCACCATGTCCGGCTAATTTAACAGCTAGCATTGTTCTTAATGAGAAAACATTATTATTTCCATTAAATTCAGGTAAAAAGATGAATATGTTTACCCTCACCCTATTAACTGATGTTATCCCTACATAGTATTCAGTACAACTAGAAGAAGTGAAATTAATTTAAAGAATTTTTAAAAAGTGGAAGTTTCCTGGTGTAAGTATCATTATCTGCAGATGGTTGTATAAATAAAAAACTCAAGAGAAGGAATTAAAATATTATTATAAATAATAAAAGCACGAAGCATGGAAGGAAAAAAATAAACAGCAACAAAAGATAAGATACTAGAGCAATAAAGTTAACAAAAAAATGAGCACGACTGAAATTTTCCCTGGCTCCTTCATAGGCCTCGCAAAGGGAGTGGCTTGTTTATTCAGCCTGCAGCTCTCAGCCCCAAGCAGGTGAGTGCGAGCAGGGACTGGGAGGAGTTCTTCTGGATGCTGACAGGAGCAGAACTCCTTGCGGCCCCGCGGCAGCATCTCGGGGGGTACCCATGACCCCTGGAGCCCCAGAGGGCATGTGTTACAGTGCTCTTTAGCTTTGCCATCCATGTATGGCTTTAGTGTTTAACAGCTCAGTGTGATAGCCCTCTGTATCTCGAGCTCTTGTTGGGCATCCAGGAAGCATCAGGTCGCAGGAAAAAATTGAGCATGGTAAATGCAGGGGATTTTATTGCTGATAAAATTTGCTCTCAGTGGGATGACGGGCTTGGAAGTGGATGGAGCGGGAAGGTGGTCTTCCCCTGGAGTTAGGCCATCTCCAGCCAAACTCCTCTCCAAGGTCCTGCCATCAAGCTGACCCTCTTAAGTCAAGCTGCTTCTTGCCAGTGTCAAGTTGCTGCTTCTCTTCTCTCCTCTGACGCTCTGCTGCTAGTGGAGCCTGGGGTTTTTATGGGCATAGGATGGCAGGGGTGGGGGTGGAGCGGGCCAGGGTAATTTGGAAAAGACAACATTTCAGCGGGAAAACAGAAATGCATGTTCTCACTTCGGGCTTCAAGAAGGACCCCACCCTTTTCTACCTAGTATTTTGCTGCATCCTGTCCATATCACAATCTATATTAAGACTACTTTTAAATGCTTCAGATATACGCACAGAAGACTTGAACAGGAGAAAGGCTACCATGCTATTGAGTGGAAAGTGTCAGTGTCATTAGATACAACATTTCCCTAAATGTATCTACATTTAGTGTAATTTGAAACAAATGCCAAAAATTTTTTAGACAGTAATAAACATAATCTGGAAAAAAATGAAGCAAGAATGGCCAAAACATTCTGAAAATGAAAAAGTAATGAGGGAGGACTAACCCCATGAAATAACACACATGTTACAAAGCTAACAAACACACAGTAGTGTGACAGGGGGAATCAATACTCAATAAAACAGAGTGGACATTCAGAAAAATGAGAATGTAGTATATGATAAAAGTGGCATTGCAAATTAGTAAAGAAATAATGGATTATTCAATAAATTATGTTAGAACAACTAGCTAGCCAAATGGAAAAAATTTTGGATGTCTCTCTCACATCTTATACTAGGCCAAATAAATCAAATAATTTATGTTTTTTAAAAAAGGAACTATTAAATATTAGAAGAAATTTTGGAGACTTCAAAGATAATTTTAGAGTTGAGAAGACCCTTCTAACCATGATAACTGAAAAACAAACATAAAATGATTTATTTAATCTGGTTACATAAAGTAAAAAGATACTACATGGCAAAAACTACCTAAGCAAAGTCAAAGACAAGAAACTGGGAAATAATATTTGCCACTCACATTCCAAATAAAGATTAATTTTCTGAATATATTAAGAGCTCATACAAATCAATAAGAACAATTACTGAGTTTAAAAATTGGCAAAGGATATGAACTGATAGTTACAGAAAATGAAATAAAGGTGGCTCTTAAGAAATTGGAAGCTTATAAAATGTGAAAAGATATTTAAAAATAAAAATTAATAATCATCCATTATCCTTCAACCCAGAGACAACTTTTAAAGCATGTGTATGTGTGTGCGCATATGTGTGTAGTTTAACAAAACTAGGTTCATACTAAACATAAAATTTTTGTAACCTTTTGTTTTTATATAATATTTAGAAGATTTCTCTAATTTATTAAGTTGCTTTCAGAAATGTGTTTTAAAAATTTAAAGGATGCTCAGCCTGACTTACTACAAGAGAAATAGAAATAAGAACTACTCTGAGATGTACTTTTTCACCTATCAGATTAACAAAGATCAGAAAGTTTGATAACACACTGTGCTGATGATCATAGGGACCAGGTGAGCTCATAAATGATGGAAGTGTTAATTGCTACTGCCTTAAGTACAGTTTAGTAGTATCTATGAAAATTATGATGGTACGTAACTTTCACTCAAGAATTTTACATGAGTGAAACAAGAATACGTATACTTGAACACACAGAAAATAACATATGTACAGGTCACATGTTACAGCATTGTTTATAATAGAAAAAATAGGAAAATCAAAGGATATCATCAATACAAATTAATATCAATACAAAGGTTCAATGTAAGAAGCTATAGAAAGAAAATATTAAAAGAGGCACAAGAAAAAGAAAGAAAGAGAAGGGAACCAAATGTACTTATTTGTTTGGAATGGCTTCCAAATGTGCTATTGGGCACAAAAAAAGGTTAAAAAAAAAAAAAAAGCAATGCATTTAGTATACTATCACTTGCATTCAATATTGTTAAAAATAATTAAATACATGTGTGCTTGCATATACATTAATTTTCTCTGGAAGAATACAATAAGAAATTAATAATATTGTTTTCTTAAAATAGAGGTAGAGAATGGGAATTTTTTTTTTTTTCTAAGACAGAGTCTTGGTCTGTTGCCCAGGCTGGAGTGCAGTGGCGTGATCTCAGCTCACTGTAACCTCCACCTCCTGGGTTCCAGCAATTCTCCTGCCTCAGCCTCCTGAGTAGCTGGGACTACAGGCGCCCACCACCATGGCTGGCTAATTTTTATATTTTTAGTAGAGATGGGGTTTCACCATGTTGGCCAAGCTGGTCTCGAACTCCTGACCTCGTGATCTGCCCACCTCAGCCTCCCAAAGTGCTGGGATTACAGGCGTGAACCACCGCACCTGGCCCAGAAATATTTATATGTTATTTTCTTCCACAGTTGTAAATTATGTGACTGGGAGACAAGAAGCAGGAAGAAGACTTTATACATTTTGTATCTTCTGAATTTTCAGTGGTATTACCATATAATCTATTCAAGAAATGAATAAATAGAAAATATGAGCTGTTTTGTGGTGTATGCTTGTATTAGTCTGTTCTCACACTGCTGACAAAGACATACCCAAGACTGGGTAATTTGTAAAGGAAAGAGGTTTAATTGACTCACAGTTCCATATGGCTGTGAGGCCTCACAATCATCGTGGAAGAGCAAGGGACATTTTACATGGCGGCAGGCAAGAGAGAGCTTGTGCAGGGGATATCCCTTTTATAAAACTATCAGATCTTGTGAGACTTATTCACTATCACAAGAACAGCACGGGAAAGACCTGTCCCCATGATTCAACTACCTCCCACTGGGTCCCTCCCACGACACATAGGAATTGTGGGAGCTACAATTCCAGATGAGATTTGGGTGGAGACACAGCCAAACCATATCAGTGCTACTAAATCTTGAGAATTTAGTCATGCTTATTATAATGCTAACAACATCCACTGCCATCCTCTGTGTTTCCAGAACTTTGTTTTGTTTCAGCCAGAAACATTTTTTTCATATCTGGTCAAGAACTAGTGATTCTCAGGCAGCCAGCAGTACTCTCAATGTGTGCTAACTTGAATTAAGGGAGGACATATTTCTGTGTCCCAATAAATTTAAGAAATGCTCTCTTGAGCCCCAGTAAACAGATTTCTATATAATAAACAAAATGTTGCTAATTCACCATCAGCATTGGAATGATAAACCCTAGCAAGCTACCTCTTTCATTTCTATTATACGTGTGATAACATAAAATCTCCCCTATCACTGGTCATTTAGCGGAAAGAATTTCTTCTACTTGGCATTAGACCAAGAGTAGCAACCTACAGTTGGGTTGAAAAGGCCAGATAGAGGTGCCTGTAAAAAGACTAAAGACAAACTGAAAAGAAAATGCTGAGGAAACAGTAATTAAGAAAGTGCTTTGAGAAGAAAATTTGGTTGAATCTTAGAGAAAACTGAATTAACAACAAAAGTAGCAGCAACAACAACCAAATAACCACAGAGTGGAAAGTGTCTACAAGCAAGGAATGATAAGACTAATTAAATTCAAGTTAAAGTTCTAAGTCTCTGCCATCTACTCTGTTTATTCTTGAGCAAAAAAACTAACCTATGCAAATCTTAATTCTCTCATCTATTAAATGAGGAAGATAATAATGCTAATCTCACAGGAGAGTCCTGAACAATAAATAAAATAATATATGTATAGCAAACGGCCGATACAAGGTGGCCATACCTGTTATTGAAAGCAGCTGTATAGGGGTAACAACTAATGTTGAATCACCAGTCTCCAGAACTTGACCTACGAAAAATTTTCTAAACAAAACGTATTTTACCCTCCATTTCCCTCTGCAAAGTATTAGGTGGAACTCTTCTGAAATAGAGGTACTATTTCTTTTTTCTCTTCAGGAAATTGTAGTGAATCTTCTTAAGAGTCTCATTGTCTGAACTTTGGTGTCTATGGACTTCTAAGAGGAGATAAATAAAGGCAAAAGAGCAAAAGGCAAGAACAATCCTGAAACTCTCAAGTCAAGAAACGGATGCTACAGATCATTTTAATCTGTTCTGGGTAGGTTCTGGGCATCAGGCTTCTGACCTGGAGTGGAAAGGGCCCCAGAAGGTAGACATTCCTAAAAGGAAAAAGGTGAATGGAACTGCCCCCATTTGTAGACTAATCTCTAAGACAGTCTGTAAGCATGGACACCTGTTGGGGGTTCCCCTGGACCAATGACTTATCTGTGTTAGCCATTGTTCCTCAGATCCATCATCCTTAAAAGCTAACAACAAGTAATATGACATTTTGTTGACACCCTTTCACAGCCTTCCAGGAAGAAACATGTCTGTTCCAGGTGTGTTAGACAAACAACATTATTACCTTTCATTTGATCCCTAGTGAGGATTTTGTTGTTGTTTAAAAAAATGAAGTATTTGGTATGCAAAATGATGGCATGCTTCCTTGTACCTTAACAAATGGATTTTGAAATAATATACTGGATGCAGAGGAAAGGGGTAAGTGTACTTTGTAAATGCTTTTTCCTATCTCATCATTCTCCGGGATTGAAAATATTAAGTCAACAACTGTCAAAATATTGTCATGGACAGCTGGAAGTAGAGCATTAAAGCCATCGAAAACCACCTGGGAGAAAATATTTACGGGAAATGACGAGATTCCTTAGCAAGCAGCTCCCAACCATCTTAGTAACAGGTAATTTGGTGAAAACATGTCACATGTCACAATTGTTTGCTACTACTTTCTGGTAATGTTGAGAGGTTTTATTTTCTTGTGAACTAGCCTGATTAGTAGAAAGTTAAACTCGTCATAACTCAAATTCTCATGTATGGCCTTTTTTAAAAAATAGATTTGGAAGACTTACAAAAACATAATAATATTACTCATTTTTAAATCTTCTCCCCCAAAAAATACAGAAGCAAAATTGGTTGTTTCAAAATGATGAAACTTTCAAAATTATTATTATCAAAGTAATACTGGTTTCTGGGGGAAAAAATTAAACACTAAAAAAGGTGTTTTGTGAAAAGCAGCAGTCTCCTGTCTCACCCCAATTAACATTTCCAAAAGCAGCATTTCTATTAATTTCTGGCTTTAGTTTTTATGGTGGTTACTCTCACAACTCCAAATACATACACATATACATGTGTGTATATTTTTTATCCATTTGTAAATAATATTCATTGACATATCGCTATAAAAAGTGGGAATTTCTTTTTCTGACTGGGTGCTGTGGCTCACGCCTGTAATCTCAACATTTTGGGAGGCCGAGGCAGGAGGATTCCTTGAGGCCAGGAGTTTGATACCAGCCTGGGCAACATAGTGAGACCCCATCTCTAGGTTTTTTTTTTTAAGTGAGAATTTAAATGTCGTTTATATTACTCTCAAACTATTCATCCTTGTCCTCTTCTAAAATTTTGAGTTGTATTACTATTTTCAGCTCTTGTTTTCATTGCCTTTAAATTGTTAAGTGATAATTTTAAGTTTCCACTTCTTATTCAAGTATTTATACTCAATGCCCATAAAATGCACTTTATAAAAAGAGTACGTTAGCTCTCCATCCTTCCTTCAACACCTTCCCTTTTCCACCTTATAACTTCTGAAAGCAATATGTTCCTTCTGCATTGTCATATGCTTTTCTATAACTATAGTTCAGTCTTCTATGCTTTATTTATAACTTGATTTAAATATAGAAAACCGATAAATAGTATTTCTAATATTGTGGCTAAATACTGCTCAACTCAAGACAGAAAACCACTTCCCATTAAGGTCAATGACACAATCCATAGACCCAAATCAAAGGAGAATATTTCCACAATAGAAGTCAAATGTGTTTTATAGTTTTCTGTGTACAATTCCTTCAACTTCTTTTATAAGTTTATTCCTAAGTATTTCATTATTTTCGATGTTATAATTTTTATCATTTTTTAAAATTTCATTATCAGATAGGTCATTTTTGGTGCAAATAAACAGTACTGATTTTGTATATTGGCTTTGTATCCTGCAACTGTACTGAATTTGCTTATTCATTCTAACAGATTTTTGTAGTCTTTAGACTTTTCTACATATAGGATTATACCATCTGCACACAGATAGTTTTATTTCATCCTTTCCAAATTGGATGCCCTTTATTTCTTTCTCTTGAATAATTGCTCTGGGAAGGACTTCTAATACTATGTTGAATAGCGGAGGAAGAGTGGGCAACCTTGTCTTGATCTTGACAGAGGAAAGCTGTCAGCTTTGAGCTATGAGCTTGTCATGTGATATATGGCGTTTATTATGTTGGGGCACATTCTTTTTATACATAATTTGTTGAAAGTTTTCATCATGAAAAGGTGTTGAATTTTGTTAAATGTTTTTCTGCATTGACTATGATAATGACATAATTTTTATTCTACATTCTGTTAATGTAATGTATACATTTATTGATTTGCATAAGTTGAGCTATCCTTGCATCCCAGCAATAAATCCCAGTTGATCGTGGTGTTTTCAATGTGCTCCTGAGTTCGTTTTGTAGTATTTTGTTCTGGATTTTTGCATGTATGTTCATCAGGGATATTGGCCTGTAGTTTTCTTTTCGTAGGTGTCTTTGTCTGGTTTTAATATCAGGATAAAGCTGACCTCATAAAATTAGTTTAGTACTGTTTCCTCTTCTATTTTTTAGAAGAGTTTTTAAAGGATTTTGTTTATCTTGTCAGGTTTATCTTTTCAAAAAACAAACTCTTAATTTCATTGATTAAGTTGTTTTAAAATATTTTCTATTTCATTTATTCCTTCTCTAATCTTATTGTTTCTCTCCTTTTGTTAACTTTAGTAAAGACTTAGTTTAGGGCTTAGTTTGTTCTTCTTTTTCTAGTTCCTTGAAGGGTAAATTTAAGTTTTTAATTTGAGATCTTTTTTGAAATGTAGATGTTTATCACTGCAAAATTCTCTCTTGCTGCTTTTACTGCATCCCATAAGTTTTAGTATGCTGTCTTTCCATTTTAATTTGTCTCGAAATAGTTTTATAAATTTTCCTTTCGATTTATTCTTTGAAACATTGATGAAAGAAATTGAAAAATCACAAATAAACGAAAAGACATTTCTTCATGTTCATGCACTGGAATAATTAATATTATCAAAATGTCCATAATATCCAAAGTGATCTACAGATTCAATGCAATCCCATCAAAATTGCAATGGCATTCTTATAGAAATAGAAAAAAATCTAAAATTTATGTGGAACCGTAAGATGCCCCAGTAGCCAAAGCAATCTTGAGCAAGAAGAAAAAAAAAAACAAACAAACAGAAGAAATCACACTTCCTGATTTCAAAATACATTGAAAAGTTATAGAAATTAAAACAATATGGCAGTAGCATAAAAACATACATATCAACCAGTGGAATAGAATAAAGTTCCCAGAAATGAACACACACATTTACAGTAAACTAATTTTTGACAAGAAGGGCAAGAATATACAATCAGGAAAGGATAGTACCTCCTTCAATAAATGGTGTCAGAAAATTAGATACCCACATACAGTAAATAAAATTGGACCTTTATCATACACCATACAAAAAAAACAACTTAAAATCGGTTAAAGATCTAAATGTAAGACCTGAAACAATAAAACTCAAAAAAAAAGGGGGGCAAACCTCCTTGACATTAGCCTTGACAATGATTTTTTGGATATGACACCAAAAGCACAGGCAACAAAAGAAAAATAGACAAATGACATTATATCAAATTAAAAACTGCACAGAAAAGAAAACAATCAGCAAAGTAAAAAGGCAACCTATTGAACAGGTGAAAAATTTGCAAAAGATATATTTGATAAAAGACTAATATCCAAAACATAAGGAAGTTCTACAATTCAATAGCAAAATAATAGCCTCATTCAAAAATGGGCAAAATATTTGAATATACATTTCTTAAAAAAAAAATCCAAATAGCCAAAAGGCATATGAAAAGGCGCTCAACATCACTAATCATCAGGAAAATGTAAAATAGCAATGATATATCACGTAAGAATAGCTGTTACCAAAAAAGAAAAAGTAGCAAATGTTGGTAGGATGTGGAGAAAATGAAACTCTTGTAGACTGTTGGTGGGAATGCAAGTTGCTACAGGCACTATATGGAAAAAAAGTATAGTTGGTGGAAATGTAAATTGGTATGGACACTGTGGACAAAGATCCTCAAAAAATTAAAAATAGAACTACCGTATGATCCAGCAATCCCACTTCTTGATATGTATCCAAAAGAAATGAAATCACTATTTCTACGAAGTATCTGCACTCTCATGTTCATTGCAGGATTATCCATAATAGCCAATATATGAAAACAACCTAAGTGTCCACTTAGGGATAAATGGATAAAGAAAATGCAGTATTTGTATGTGTGTGTGTATATAATACATATATATGTATGTATATATGCATACCACACACATACACTCACACTCAGTGGAATATTATTCAGCCTTATAATGAAGGAAATCCTATCACAGGCAACAAAATAGATGAATCTTGAGGATATTATGCTAAGTGATATAAGCCAGACATAGAAGAACAAATACTACATGATCCCACTTATATTAGAAATCTAAAACAGTCAAACCCATGGAAGCAGAGAGCAGAGTAGTGGTTACCAAGGACTGAAGGAAGGAAGAATTGAGAAGATTTGGGTCAAAAAGTACAAAGTTTCAGTTAGACAAGATGAGTAAGTCCTAGAGATCTGCTGTATAGCACAGTGCATGTAGTTAACAATCCTGTATTGTATACTGCTTTCAAACGTGTTAAAAGGGTAGGTCTTATGTTAAATATCCTTATCACAAAAAAGGAGGGAAAAAACTTTTAGAAGTGATGGTTATGCTTATGGCATTGTTTATGGTGATGGTTTCCATAGGTATATACTTGTCTTCAAACTCATCAAGATATATATACATAAATATATACACCTTTTAGTATGTCAGTCACACCTCCAATTTTTAAAATCGAATGTATTTTATTTTCTTATTATCCAATACTGACTCAGTAGCATTCAAGAGGTTGGGTTTGTAATAATTCTACTCAATTGCTTTATTTTATGTTGTTTGGATCCCTCCTCCAGAAAATACACACATATGTTTTACTGCCTCCTCAAAGTAACTCAGATTTATAATCACACTACTACCAAGTAGATGTAATCTACTTTTTTTGCTCCAGGAACATCGTTTTCAAAGCCCTTTATCCTCTTATTTCAGTCTCAACAATTGTGCCCTAACTCTGACTCACATTTGGAAATTTCTTCACTGAATGTCTGAATTATATCCATTAACTATTTTCTAGATCTCATATCTTACCCTTCGTTTATTTTCTCAATTTCTTACTGGAACACATCCTCAAGTAATTCCCTCAGAAAAGTGACCTGAGAACATAAACTCTCTCACTCCTTGAATGTTTATAATTTTTTTATTTTGCTCTCATTCTTGATTGGTAGTTTTGTTGAGTATATAATTTAGGTCTAAAATAATCTCCCTTAAGAACTTAAAATAAATTTCATTACCTCATAAGATTCCTTGTGATTAGTCCATTCTCATGTTGCTATGAAGAAATACCTGCGACTGAGTAATTTATAAAGAAAAGAAGTTTAGTCAACTCACAGTTCCGCATGGCTGGAGAGACCTCTGGAAACTTACAATCGTGGTGGAAGGCACCCCTTCATAGGTCAGCAGGACAGAGAATGAGTACAAGCAGGGAAAATGCTAGATGCTTACAAAACCATCAGAGCTCATGTGACTCACTCACTATCACAAGAACAGCATGAAGGAAACCACCCCCATGATCTAATCATTTCGCACCAGGTCCCTGCCATGACACATGGGGATTATATGAACTACAATTCAAGATAAGATTTGGGTGGGGACACAGAGCCAAACCATATCATCTTGTTACTAATTGGTAGTCTGAAAGCAGTGTGTCTTTTTCATTTGTACATTTTCACATTCTTTTTCTCTAGAAATTTTTAGGGTCTTCTCTTTATTTTTGGTGATTCACTAGTATTGTACAACTGCATATAACAGAAGTCTAGCCTAATATTTTTAATGTAACATGAAGTCTAGAGGCTGGACAAAATACTCCATGCAGTCATGAAGGACCTAGGATCCTTCCAGCTTCCTGTCCTACCACTCTTTTCTTGTCACTTACTCTCTTGTTCATTGTCACTTACTTGTTCTTGTCACTTGTTCTTGTCACTTACTCTCTTGTCACTTACTCTCTTGTCACTTACTCTCTTGTTCATTGTCAGCTTCTCCATAATGAGGCATCACATTTTTTTTCCACACAAGGTCACCCTCTGCCACCCAAGTTGGAGTGCAGTGGCACGGTTTTGGCTCACTGTTGCCTCCACCTCCTGGCTCAAGCAATTCTCCTGCCTCAGTCTCCTAAGTAGCTGGGACTACAGGGACATGCCACCATGCCCAGCTAATTTTTGTATTTTTAGTAGAGACAGGGTTTTGCCATGTTACCCAGGCTGGTCTTAAACTCCCGTGCTCAAGTGATCCACCCACCTCGGCCTCTCAAATGCTGACATGAGCCACTGCACCCAGCCAAGGCATCGCATATACATCCCGGGCAGAGCTGGGTCACATGGACACCCCTGCAAGGAACTCTGTAGGAGAAATGATTTTTCACTGTGCACCCCTCCACACTAAACAAAATTGATGTGGTTTTTTTTTTTTTTTTTTTCAGGAGAAAGAGGGGAGAATGAACATGTCTTAGTAAATTTGTAGTGAATGTTCCACTTGATGAAAATTACGTAAGACCAACCCTGGGCTTACCAATTAAAATAACATGTTTTTTGTCAGCACTGAAATTTTTCCTTCTATTTAAAAAATATAACGTTTTCCCCTCCATTGTCTCTAACTTAACTATCTAAAACTTCTTTCAGTCACATCTTAGACCTCCTGGGTTAAACAACTGTGTCTCTCATCTTTTCCTTTATCTTTTTAATGATTGAGCTTTACTCTGAATTCTGAGAAATTACCTTGACTTCACCTTGTTTTTACTATAATCATATATTACCTGGACGTACTTTTAAATCATACTTTTAATATCTGAAAGCCTTTTGTGTCTTTTTTACTTTGTTTTTAATTGGCATTTAACAATTACTTATTTATGGGGTACAATGTGATATTTTAATACATGTATAAATTGTGTAATCATCAAATCAGGATATTTAACATATCTATCTCCTCATACAATTATCATTTCTTTACAGTGAGAACATTCAAAATTTTCCTGTTTTGATGTTTGTTTTGTTTGTTTGTTTGTTTGTCTATTGCACAGGCTGTAGTGCAATGGTGCAATCTTGGTTCACTGCAACCTCCACCTCCCGGGTTCAAGTGATTCTCCTGCCTCAGCCTCCCAGGTAGCTGGGATTACAGGCATGCATCACCACGCCTGGCTAATTTTTGTGTTTTTTTAGTAGAGGTGGGGTTTCACCATGTTGGTCAGACTGGTCTTGAACTGACCCTAGGTGATTCACCCTCCTTGGCCTCCCAAAGTGCTGGGATTACAGGCTTGAGCCACTGTGCCTGGCCTTTCTAACTGTTTTGAAATACACAACATTGTTAACTAACATAGTCACCCTACTGTGCAATAGAACACCAGAACTAATTCCTCCTAACTGTAACTCTGTTGTCATTGACCAATCTCTCCCCATTTGCTCCCTAATCTCACTATCTTCCCCAGCCTCTAGTAACCACTATCCTACTCTCTACTTCTATGAGATCAACTTTTTCAGATTCCACATACTGGTAAGATCATGCAGTATTTGTCTTTTTGTGCCTGGCTTATTTCACTTAAAATAATGTTCTCTAGGTTTATCCATGTTGCCACAAATCATAGTATTCCAATTTTTTTTTCTTTTTGAGATGGTGTCTCACTCTGTTGCCCAGGCTGGAGTGCAGTGGCGCGATCTCCACTCACTGCAACCTCTGCCTCCCGGGTTCAAGCAATTCTCCGACCTCAGCCTCCCAAGTAGCTGGGATTACAGGCATGCACCACTACTCTGGGCTAAGTTTTGTATTTTTAGTAGAGACAGGGTTTTACCATGTTGGCCAGGCTGGTCTCAAATTTCTGACCTCAGGTGATCTGCCTGCCTTGGCTGCCCAAAGTGCTGGGGTTACAGGTGTGAGCCACCATGCAGGACGTATTCCAATTATTTTTTATGTATAAACAGTATTCCATTGTGTATATAGAAAACACATTTTCTTTCTCTATTCATCCATTGGTGGACACGTAGGTTGATCCCATATCTTGACTCTTGTAAACAGTGCTGCAATAAACATCGAGGGTGCAGATACCCCTCAGTGATTTCCTTTGGATATATACTCAGTAGTGGGGTTGCTGGATCACATGGCTAGTTCTATTTTTAATTTTTGAGGAATTTCCATACTGTTTTCCATAATGACTTACTAATTTACATTTTCACCTTCTCATTTCTAAATTGCTTATTTTTAATAGCATCCTTTTCTTATATTACGGATGCAGTATCTTCTGTGCCTCCTCTAAGGACACAAGTTTAAATTTTTTGTGTGTTCTTTGATCTTTATTTCTTCAGGGGTAATTTACTCTTAGTGTTCATCTTGGTCTTTCTCTTTCAGGCTGTGGATTTTGTTCCTATTTCTGATCATCCTTCATTAGTAATTCATGAAGGAAAAGGAAAGGCTGTTTTGGGTAAGTAGGTATCATTCTCTAGTAGAACGGTCTCTTGAATGGAAAGGCTGATTGGAAGCTCTCTTTTGTAACTGGGCCATCTTGACAGGCTGGCTCCTCTTTTAGGTATGTGGATGTGGAATCTGACATTAGCCTGGAAATTCAAAATGCCATAATAAAAAAAGGATTTAATCTATGTGCAAACATCTACACTAGAAGCCCTAGTTCTTCCTTGGAAATGTATTTAATTTTTCTACAAAAGAATTGTCAATATGAAGGTTTCTGATGGTTCTGTATGAAGTGGCAAGGAAGGCATTGAAAGGCATCAATGATGCAGCTATACGTCAGACAGAATTTTAATGATGCCTCTGGTTTTTGCACCATGTCTCACTCCTGCTATCCAAAGCTAGGAATCTGATAGCCAAGGCCCTCCAGGCTTCTAGCAGCCTGATCAGCCACCATATTTCCAGAGGCCCATCACATCATATTCTGAGCATCCTTTACTCCACTTCATCTACAATATGCTTTTTCTGATTGTCCTCAACCAAGAAATAGGATGAAATCTCTAGTCTACTCTTGGCTGTCCTCATTCCCCTCTCTTTAGTATTATGATAGTTTTTTTCTCTATGGAGTCTCAGAAGAAAGGGAAGTAGTGAACACATTATTCAAAAAATCAAATAAAAATCTTATACACACTTTTTTATCACACAAGAACCTCTGGATCTATTTCAGAAGCATAATATTTGGTGCCCAAAATATTTTATCCTGGACAATCTTATATTGCACAAATTTTAATTTGGAGTCATAAAAGTCCCCCAAACTGGCTTTTTAAGCTGATGCATAAACCCCATTGATGATAGTCTTACCCTATTTTTGTTTATGCTCATGTGCTTTCTCACCTGTTAAGAAACTTGCTAATTCTATTATGTGACTCTCTGGCAAAGCTTATCAAAGCTTCAAATTAATTAAGCAGTGGCAGCTCCCAATTTCCTTTTCTTACTGGCAAATATTTGTTTCATAGAAAATGTTCAGAAAGCTTAAGTTGGTAACAGCTGATTGTTGACCTGGTAAGAGGTCTTCATCAATATGTTAAGTGGTCAGGATACTTAAAATAAATTTTAAGTTTTCTTAAAATAAAGAAACACATCTATGTGAGACTTCTTAGCATGCACTTTAGACAAATACTTGCTGTTCTTCACCATTATTTCAGGTTTTTCGTAAAAGCATAAGAACAAACACATAAATAATAAAAGCAGAAATTAGGCCAACTCTAGTTTGCCTGCCAAGTAGGTAAGATGCGGTGGCAGAATACTGGCTACACTTGCACCTGTATCACCATGGAGACCCTGCTCTGACCATCGGGTAATGGGATTCTAATGAGGAATGCTGCTGTACAACAAGCATGGCCGAGCACAAAGACGGAGCTGCCAGCATTGGAACATGGGGGTAAGCAAGAGAAGAGGCAGCTCAAGGGAGAAGAAAAGGTGACACTGAACGTAGGTGTCGTGATAAGAAGAAAATAGGTTGCAGGTGGTGACTTCCTGGAGGCCAGCCCAAATCACCTTCCACCTTTACCTGGAATCCATGCTCAAAGCAGGAGGGACAATCTTGAGTGGAATAAATGCGACATGAAATGAGTCAGTTTGCCCAGAATATGCTTTTACCTATGAGGTGGATTGCATAGGAGTGGGGAGGGTCATGGAAATTAAATGAATTACTTTCCTAATGCGCATTGTTGGGTTTTTTTTTCACAATTGGTTCACAAAATAAAAAATTAATCCTTACTTTATGTATGAGCTCATCTGGGATTTTGAAATAGCCTCCTGATGCACATCTGCACTTAGACCAATTCTAAATCCTGGACTAGAATTTTGAGTAAAATCATCTCCAGGCAAAAGCCAGGACCAGTGAGAGCTGAGAGGCCCAAGAAGTGATGAGAGTAGTTTAGATGAACCCTCACTGCTGATATCAGAATTAGGAATTAATTATAACAAGGCTGAATTTCAAAGAGAAATGCCCAGGATGGGGCCAGGATGCACCTTTCTCTCTCTCCCTACAAGCTCTCCCTGAGGGGTCTCCTCCATTCTGAGTGCTCAGGTCCCCCCACAAGCAAATGGCTTCCAAACTTGTATTTATCCCATCTCTTGCTCTTTATCTCCAGGCCTCTCTACCCACCAACAATCCCTTCTCCTGTATATATATTTTGGGGCCCAAATTTTTGCTAAATGAATGGTTCTGGCTCTAACTACCCTCTCCCTTGCAAATGAGAGGTCTTTCATTCTAAGAATTATTATGGGCTGGCATTTGTAGCTGACATTGAAAATAAACCCCCCACTGAACTGCCTATAAGATGTGATTTTCTGAAAACCTGCAGGCCTTGGGAATGGAAATCAGAGAAAGATTCAATTGTCACCAACACTTACCAGGGAAAACTGCCATTTGCATCTGCGCTCCAGATCCCCGGTGGCTGCAAATAAATCAGTGGTTCATTCAAACCAAAGCCCAGGCACAGATTGAAAGCTCAAGTGGATTTGGAAAGAGGAATGAAAAGGACACAGCTCTGGAAACTAGGGGGAATGAGTCCGTGTCATTGCCAAGACGGAAGGGTAGGCAGTGCATTCCCACATGTCTTTATCCCTAAGATTTCAAATTTCATTAGTAGCATCTCCTTTAGCTCAACCTAACTGCAAGGAGAATGAGAAATACAAGGAGGTCCCTACCATGTTTGGGGAGCATTCCTATCTCTGCCCCAGCATCTCCCACTTTCTGTTGAACTAAAAACCTTTCTCTTTCTCAAGATAGGTGGAAAAGGAAAAGGAGAAATAAGGCATATATCTTACTTTATTCCTTCATTTTTCTAGCTTCCCAACTCTCCAGCTTAGACTCTCACTCTGACCCCCAAGTCAAATATGGCAGGTAGCACTGCCTTCTTTAGGGGTCTTCCAGATTATGCTACCACCACCACCACCACCAGCACCACCAGTCTGCTTTTCAGAAACATGGGGGTTTCCACTTGACAAAAATAAAACAACCCTCTTGATCATTATAGACTTGGGGTCTTGGTTAGAGAACAAATGAAAATAGAATTAAGAACAAAGAGGCCAGGTGCGGTGGCTCACACCTACAATCCCAGCACTTTTGGAGGCTGAGGCAGGTGGATCATGAGGTCAGGAGTTTGAGACCAGCCTGGCCAATATGGTGAAACCCCATCTCTACTAAAAATACAAAAATTAGCCAGGTGTGGTGGTAGATGCCTGTAGTCCCAGCTACTCGGGAGGCTGAGACAGGAGAATCACTTGAACCCAGGAGGCGGAGGTTGCAGTGAGCCAAGATGGCGCCACTACACTCCAGCCTGAGAAACAGAGCAAGAGTCCGTATCAAATAATAATAATAATGACAACAAAGAAAAACAAATAGTTAAGAATAAGTATTTAAACATTTTGAATTCCATAAATATTGATCAAGGCCCACTATATAACTAGAATCTTTTACATTTAATATTCTCTACGCTCACCCAAGTTCCAGGCACCTTATAATGCACACATTTGCAAGCCACAGCCCAGCACAAAGGGCACTCCCTAAATGAGAGCAACCACAATCCCTCCTGAGAATCACACAGTGTAGAGAACCAGCCTCTCTCCCTTCAAAAAATACAACCACGGAACATAAGGCTGATGGCATCAAACATACAAACAGAGGAGGGAGGACTCGCCACTGGAGGGAGATAAAGCAAGTGGTCCCAATGCAGGCAGTAAATGAAGGTGGCACAGGGCTCTCTGGCGTTTACTGTATTGATGCGCCCAGCGAAAGGCAATTTGGCATCTCTTTGGGGTAATCTGCCTTACAAGGGACCGTGAGCTGACTGGCAAGCAACAGAGTTGCTATGCCATCATCATGGTCACGTTTGTTACCCTCACTTACGGAGGAAGAACTGTCACATTCCTCCCCACCACAAACCTCCAAAGAGATCTGGCACCAATGAAGCCTTCCTGCTTTCCTGCCACAGCCCAAAGCCTCAGAGTCCCCCATAGATTTCACTTCCTCCATAACCTCAGATGTCATTCCTTGTAGCAAATCCGTGTGATAGTGCACAGAAGCGCACACACACACACAGGGAGGTCTTCATTTCTTTCCTCCCTCTTTCCTTCCCTCATTCCTTCTCTTCCTGACCTCCTTCCTTTCTTTCCACTTTTCTTTCTTCCACCTTCCTTCCCCCAACCAATTTATTTATTGATAGCCTAACACATAGACAGGCATATCTCTTTAATTTAGAAAATAAGACTTTACTACATGCAATTTAAAAGTAAAATGCACCTGTTCCCAAATAAACAGGGACAAATACACAGAGAGAGACAGAATTCAGCTTCAGTTGCATACTTTTGCCTACCCACCTGAGCAAAACATACAGCTACACAGGTTCTTTCCTTTGTCAGATAATTCTATGTAACGTTTTGGCATGAGGATAGCATGCACCCACAGAGGTAAGTATACAAATGATGTCTTATTTCCAATATCTGCAGTAAAGCTGGAGTAGAGCTTTCACAGTTCAATCCTGTTTAGGACCTAGAGATAGGTTAATTCTGTTTAACTCTTATCACTCCTCCCTCGCTGCCACCCACCATATCAGTCTCTTATGTGGCTCTTCTCTCTGACCTGAAGCTCTGTTGAGGATTGAGCCCAGTTCTCCAGCTTTGCATTTCTCTCAGGCCCTATACTGATGTGGAAGGCAGAAAATACCTATGTCTTCTTGCATTATCTTCATGACCTGCTGCACTTTATCCTGAATATTCCATTCCATTCAAACAGATATTCTAACATCTTGTTCCCTTCATATAACACACCACCATTGTTGGTGTTCCATAATCTTCCATCTCCCCCACCCCCATCCCCTCAGCTACAAAAAAAAAAAAAAAAAAGCAAAAAACCCAAATCACTGTATCTCTTTTTATGGAAAAACTAACAATCAGAATATATTTGTCACTTTTTAATTGTTGACCTAAAGAGGTAAACTCTGTAAAATATTTGCAGAGATTTATTCCAAGCCAAGTATGAGTGATCATGGCCCATGACACAGCCCTCAGGAGATCCTGAGAACCTATGCCCAAGGTGGACAGGCTACAACTTTGTTTTATACAGTTAGGGAGGCAAAGACATCAATCAATATAAGATGTACATTGGCTCAGTCCAGAAAGGTGGGACAGCTGGAAGGAGGTGCTTCCAGGTCATAGGCAAATTCAAATATTTTCTGATTGACAATGGGTTGAGTTATTATCTACAGGTTTAGAATCAATAGAAAGAAATATCTAGGTTACAATATGGGCTCATGGAGACCAAGGTTTTATCATGCAGATAAGGCTCCTGGTAGCAGGCGTCAGAGAGAATAGATTGGAAATGTTTCTTATCAGACGGAGAGTCTATCAGTCTTAAGGTCTGTGTTGATGTTAATGCTGGTCAGTTGGGCATGAATTCCAAAAGGGAGGAGGATGTAATGAGGCATGTCCAACTCCCCCTTTCCATCATGGCCTGAATGCATTTTTCAGGTTAACTTTGCAATGCCCTTGGCCAAGAGAAGGGGTCCATTCAGATGTTGGGGGGCCTGTAATTTTATTTTCGGTTTACAGAATTCTTAAAATGGTCTTCAAAATTA
>NW_012103865.1:968077-969030 GCF_000951045.1 Mandrillus leucophaeus
GACTCATGTTGCCTAGGCTGGAGTGCAATGGTGCACTCTTGGCTCACAGCAACCTCCACCTCCCAGGTTCAAGTGATTCTCCTGCCTCAGCCTCCCAAGTAACTGGGATTACAGGCATGGGTCATCATTCCTGGCTAATTTTTGTATTTTTAGTAGAGACAGGGTTTCACCACGTTGCCCAGGCTGGTCTTGAACTCCTGGCCTCAAGTGATCCACCCACCTCGATCTTCCAAAGTGCTGAGATTACAGGCATGGGTCATCACGCCTGGCCAGATGGGCCCAGTTTAATCCAATGGGTCCTTTGGCAGGAGGGTGAGAGTCAGAGAAGTGAGTGACAATGGAATCAGAGATCAAAGTGATGCCATTGCTGGCTGGGAACCGTGAGCCAAGGAATGAGGGCCATGTGGAAAAGCTGGAAAGGGCAAGGAAAGGGATTATCTGGAGCACTCCCAGAAGGAACACAGCCCTGCCAGCACTTTTAACGGTAGCACAGTGGAATCTTTGCTGGACCTCTGACCTCCCTCCAGAACTGTAAGGCAATAAACTTGTGTTGTTTCACACTGCTAAAGTTGTGGTGCCTTATGACAGCAACCCCAGGAAACTAATACACTGACTTCCTTATGGGACACTTCATAGGTTTTCCAGACCTCCATAGCAGGATTCTTGACAATGCGTCTTTTTCTAAAGAAGTGTTTCTCAACCAGGGACAATGTTTGCTCCCCCCAGGCAGCATTGGTTAATGTCTTGAGATATCTAAAATCATCATGACTGAGAATATACCAACAGTATCCAGTGAGTAGAGCCCAGAGATGCTGCTAAACATCTTACAATGCACAGGAAACCCCCACAACAACAACAAAAAAAACTATCTGGTCCAAAATGTTAATACTGTCAAGGTTGTAATACCCTGATGGAAATCAAGCAACTCTTTGACTTCCAATTAAAGTGCTTTC
>NW_012103865.1:972140-974709 GCF_000951045.1 Mandrillus leucophaeus
AAGGGCAGATCACTTGAGCTTAGGAGTTTGAGATCAGCCTGGACAACATGGCAAAACCTCATCTCTACAAAAATACAAAAATTAGCTGGGCATGGTGGTGCCTGTGGTCCTAGCTACTTGGGAGGCTGAGGTGGGAGGATCGCTTGAGCCCAGGAGGTGGAGGTTGCAGTGAGCTGTCATAACGCCACTGCACTCCAGCCTGGGCGAGAGAGCTAGAACCGGTCTCAATATATCTATATCTATATCTATATCTATATCTATATCTATCTATATATGTATATATGTAAAAAACCAAAATTATATATAAATATATTACCTTTTAATTATATCACATATAATTAAAAACTTTAAGTAATTTTGGTTTCAGATTAACAATTTCCACTCAAAGTTTTAGTGTTTGAGTAACCTGTCCTACTGTGTTTCTGGATTCCAGAAAAGTGAAGGACTCAGGATGAAGGCTCACCCAGCCACGAGGGGAGAAACTTGGGTTTAGACGTTTGATTGGTGTCCTCAAGAAACCCCGGAAAGTTCCCTGGTTACAGCTTTAGCATTTAAGCAAGCCATCCATTTACAAATTGGAAGCATTTTAAAGTTTGATTGCAGAGAGGCAAGCTGTACCTCTCTCCCTTTGGTGGCCACATGCCCCAGCATTTTCCGCCAGCACAGATTTAAAATATTGTCTATGTATTCTTCTCTCACAAGAAGGCTGGTGGCTCTCAGCCCAGGTCTTTCCCCTTTTTTCTCACACTTCTCTCTTATCTCCTTCCTCTGCTGTCTTCCCCAAATGTCTAGGCAACAGAGAAACATCTGGTGGTCCTAGGAAAAGAAAAAAAAAAAAAAAAGTGGGCATCCCAAGGCACCACCTCAGTCTCCTGGTAGCGACTGTCACAACTCCCAGCAACCTCATCCTCTCTAGGAAGACCTTCACAGTCCATGAGGTGACTTCACAGAATTTTGAAATCGCCTCCCCTAAAATCATCTGGTTCCAGGTTTATTCAAAGAACCGGATTCTACAAAGTACCATGAAGGATAACTTTTTCTCTCTCCATCACTGCCTTTGGTTTTACTGTTTAACAGCTTTCTTCTGTGTTTAGGAGCAACCTTCCAGGTCTAGATATGTCAGAAATCAAAACAACATTATTTTTAGGTAAAAGATTAAAAACACGTTCAGTCCTATTACAATCAAAACTGTTAGACCCCATCTCATTTTAAGGTGCTCTCCTCTCTCCAGCAAGACCTGAACCACAGAGCTTTACCCCAGTTCCAGCAATGAGAATGGATTCACCTTCTTTTCCCTGCTTGCTCAACTGCTGCCAGTTTCTGGAGGCAGGAAGGGAGGGAAGAGGAAAAAGTTTAGGTAATTACTTAACTAGTTCCGGTGCAATGTGGCTACTCAATGCCCTCTAGATGACATGTTCCCAAATACTGATGAAACAGGAAAAGTTCCCTTATTCCCTTTGCAGATTATGCCACTGGGGTGTGGCTTGATTCTTCAGTGCCCCACTGCTCAAACCCTTAGCGGGAACATGAAGACAAGCAGGTCTTAGGGAGGTTTTTGGGCTCCAACCCCAAAATAGCATCTAAGGTTGAGTGTTTACAGCTCCCAAAGAAAGCCCCAGTGGCCATGTGTTACAAAGTTTACTCTTTGAGCTTTGCTGTCTGCAGGTAGCTGGTGTTAAGCAGCTCAATTAGATCTCTTGCCTTATTGCAAGGACAGAGGGCTTTCTGTATCCTGGGTTCTTGTCCCAGGGTACTGGGAAAATCGAATCACATGGGCTTGGAGGATGGATGCAAGGTTTTATTGAGTAGTGGAGGTTGTTCTCAGTGAGGTGGATGGGGAACCAAAAGGGGGATGGAATGGGAAGTTAGTCTTCCCTTGGAGTCGGGCCACTCAGTGGCTGGACTCTTCTCCGACCGCCCCTGACCGAATTCCACGTCGTCTTGCCCTAGATGGCTTGCCGGTGTCTGCTGGTGTCTGTCGGTGTGCTCTTGTGCCCTTCTGCTCCTCTCAACATCCAGCCACTTGTGTCTGTGTCTGCTTAAGGTCTTGGACTTATACAGATACAGGATGGGGGGTGTGGTGAGCCAAAAGGCAACCTTTTGGGTGCAAAACCAGAAATGCTTATTCTCACTCGGGTCCATGGGCATAGGCCTGAGGGTGAAGCCCTTGCCAGGGATCCTGCCCTTCTATACTCAGCACTTCCCTGCTCCCAATCCCCTGTCACTGATGGGCAAAATAAAGCTCCCCAAAATGTCCATCTTCTAATCTGTGGCACGTGTGAATATGTTACCTTACGTGGCCAAAGGACTTAGCAGGTGTGATTAAGTTTAGAACCTTGTGATGGAGAGAGGATCCTGGATTATCTAGACAGGCCCTATTTATTTATTTTATTGAGATAGGGTGTCACTGTCACCCAGGCTAGAGTGCATTGCCTCGAACTTGGCTTACCGCAACCTATGCCTCTGGAGCTCAGGTGATCCTCCCACCTCAGCCTCTCAGTAATTGGGATGACAGAGACCAGCCACCATGTCCAGTTAATTTTTTTCTTTCTTTTTTTTTTTTTTTTTT
>NW_012103865.1:975444-979135 GCF_000951045.1 Mandrillus leucophaeus
AAAAAAACTATCTGGTCCAAAATGTTAATACTGTCAAGGTTGTAATACCCTGATGGAAATCAAGCAACTCTTTGACTTCCAATTAAAGTGCTTTCCTGGCCAAGCACGATGGCTCATGCCTGTAATCCCAACACTTTGGGAGGCTGAGGTGGGCAGATCACCTGAGGTCAGGAGTTCCAGACCAGCCTGGCCAACATGGTGAAGCCCTGTCTCTACTAAAATTACAAAAATTAGCTGGGCGTGGTGGCACATGCCTGTAGGCCCAGCTACTCAGGAGGCTGAGGCAGGAGAATTACTTGAACCTGGGAGGCAGAGGTTGCAGTGAACTGAGATCACACCACTGTACCCCAGCCAGGATGACAGAGTGAGACCCTGACTCAAATAAATAAAAATAAAGTGCTTTCCTGTCCAACAGAAGCCCCCGTCAAGTGGGTTCTTTCACAGTAACTTGAGGCTATTTAACTTGGACAGCAAGTGTCCGAAAGGGAAAGCATTGCCTTCTTTGCTCCACCAAGCAGTAGAAGCTCAGGCAGCCCCCACATACCCATTATCTTTGCTCTGTCATCAGAAGCAGAGCTAGGAAGTACCTTCCCTTCAGATTCCACCAGGGAAGAGTCAAGCATCAATCTCTAGATTGATATCACCCTCTAAAACTAGGGCAGTAGTTCTTAATCAGTGGCAATTTTGCCCCCTAGGGAACATTTGGCAATATCTGAAAACCTTTTTTGTTGTCAGGACTTGGTCAGGACAAAGGGGAAGGGGGAGTTGCTACTTGTGTCTAGTGGGTAGAGGCCAGGGATGCTGCTAAACATCCTTCAATGCTCAGAACAGTCCCAAACAACAGACATTTATGCAGCCCAAAATATTGATAATGCTGAGGTTGAGAAACTTGGCTCTAGGAGATCCATATTAGGTTCCCCGAAGAACTCTCCAAGGTTCTGCTCAGGTAGTAGCAGAGGGAAACCCATGAGGAAGGTGCTGCTTCTACCAGATGTCTTGACTCTACCAGTCATTATCTTGAAGCTCCAAGCCAAACTTGTCTTTGTGAGGGAGGAGGAAAGAGAGCATTCTAGAGAAAGAGATAGGAAGAGCTGCTCTCTTTTTATGCAAATTTCCTTTGAAGAACCCTTTCTCTTATGTAGGTTTGAGGTGGAAGATGAATACAGGATCCCCTTTCTAGATTAAGTGGACACTTAACACCAATTGTGTTCCATTTGAAGGAGATAGCAAAAAGTTTCTTTTTTTTTTTTTTTACTGCGATTCACTCTTGACTCATGTTGCCTAGGCTGGAGTGCAATGGTGCACTCTTGGCTCACAGCAACCTCCACCTCCCAGGTTCAAGTGATTCTCCTGCCTCAGCCTCCTGAGTAGCTGGGATTACAGGCATGTGCTACCATTCCCATCTAATTTTGTATGTTTAGTAGAGATGGGGTTTCTCCATGTTGGTCAGGCTGGTCTCAAACTCTTGACCTCAGGTGATCCACCCACCTTGGTCTCCCAAAATGCTGGGATTACAGGCATGAACCACCACTCCCAGCCACAAAAACTTTCAAAAGCCCCATTTAGCATTCTATCGTATACCTTTCCTATCAGATGCTGGCAAGGATACAGAGAAAAGGGAATTCTTAAACACTGTTGGTGAGAATGTAACTTAGTCCGGCCACTATGGAAAATAGTAGGAAGATTGCTCAAAAAACTAAAAATAGGGTTGCTTCCAAGATGGCTGAATAGGAACATCTCCATTCTACAGCTCCCAGCGAGATCGATGCAGAAGACAGGTAATTTCTGCATTTCCAACTGAGGTACCTGGTTCATCTCACTGGGACTTGTTGGACTGTGGCTGCAGCCGACAGAGGGCAAGCCAAAGCAGGGTGGGGCATTGCCTCACCTAGGAAGTGCAAGAGATTGGGGGATTTCCCTTTCCTAGTCAAGGGAAGCCATGAGTGACTGTACCTGGAGGAACGGTACACTTCTGCCCAAATACTGCACTTTTTCCATGGTCTTCGCAACCAGCAGACCAGGAGATTCCCTCTAGTGCCTGGCTCGGTGGGTCCCACACCCACGGAGCCTTGCTAGCTGCTATCGCGGCAGTCTGAGATTGATCTGGGATACTAGAACTTGGTGGAGGGAGGGGCATCTGCCATTGCTGAGGCTTGAGTAGGCTGTTCTAGGCTTACAGTGTAAACAAAGTGGCAGGGAAGTTCAAACTGGGTGGAGACCACCGCAGCACAGCAAGGACTACTGCCTCTCTAGATTCCACCTCTTGGGGCAGGGCATATCTGAATGAAAGACAGCAGACTTAAACATCCCTGCCTGACAGCTCTAAAGAGAGCAGTGGTTCTCCCAGCCAGGGTTCAAGCTCCAATAACAGACTGCCTCCTCAAGTGGGTCCCTGATCCCCGTGTAGCCTGACTGGGAGACGTCTCCCAGTAGGAACCGATAGACACCTCATACAGACGAGTGCCCCTCTGGGACACGAAGCTCCCAGAGGAAGGATCAGGCAACAATATTTGCTATTCTGCAGCATCTGCTGGTGATACCCAAGCAAATAGGGTCTGGAGTGGAACTCCAGCAAACTCCAACAGATCTGCAACTGAGGGCCTGTCTGTTAGAAGGAAAACTAACAAACAGAAAGAAATAGCACCAACATCAACAAAAAGGACATCCACACCAAAACCCCATCCGTAGGTCACCAACATCAAAGACCAAAGGTAGGTAAAACTCAAAGATGGGGAGAAACCAGAGCAGAAAGGCTGAAAATTCCAAAAACCAGAATGCCTCTTCTCCTCCAAAGGAACACAACTCCTCACCAGAAAGGGAACAAAACTGGATGGAGAATGAGTTTGATGAGTTGACAGAAGTAGGCTTCAGAAGATTAGTAATAACAAACGTCTCCAAGCTAAAGGAGGATGTTCTAACCCATTGCAACAAAGCTAAAAACCTTGAGAAAAGATTACACAAATGGCTAACTAGAATAAACAGTGTAGAGAAGAGCTTAAATGACCTGATGCAGCTGAAAAACCACAGTACAAGGACTTCGTGAAGCATACACAAGCTTCAATAGCCGATTCGATCAAGTGGAAGAAAGGATATCAGTGCTTGAAGATCAAATTAGTGGAATAAAGCAAGAGGACAAGATTAAAGAAAAAAGAGTGAAAAGAAACAAACAAAGCCTCCAAGAAATATGGGACTATGTGAAAAGACCAAATATCTACGTTTGATTGGTGTATCTGAAAGTGACAGGGAGATTGGAACCAAGAAAACACTCTTGAAGATATTATCCAGGAGAACTTCCCCAACCTTGCAAGACAGACCAACATTCAAATTCAGGAAATACAGAGAACACCACAAAGATACTCCTCAAGAATAGCAACCCCAAGACACATAATTGTCAGATTCACCAAGGTTGAAATGCAGGAAAAAATGTTAAGGGTAGCCAGAGAGAAAGGTCAGGTTACCCACAAAGGGAAGCCCATCAAACTAACAGCAGATCTCTCTGCAGAAACCCTACAAGCCAGAAAAGAATGGGGCCCAATATTCAACATTCTTAAAGAAAAGAATTTTCAACCCAGAATCTCATATCCAGCCAAACTAAGCTTCATAAGTGAAGGAGAAATAAAATCCTTTACAGACAAGCAAATGCTGAGAGATTTTGTTACCATCAGGCCTGCCTTATAAGAGCTCCTGAAGG
>NW_012103865.1:979515-1031743 GCF_000951045.1 Mandrillus leucophaeus
CTAAATATATATGCACCCAATACAGGAGAACCCAGATTCATAAATCAAATTCTTACAGACCTACAAAGAGACTTAGACTCCCACACAATAATAATGGGAGACTTTAACACCCCACTGTCAATATTAGACAGATCGACAAGACAGAAAATTAACAAGGATATCCAGGACTTGAACTCAGCTCTGGACCAAGTGGACCTAATAGACATCTACAGAACTCTTCACCCCAAATCAGCAGAATATACATTCTTCTCAGCACCACATCACATTTATTCTAAAATTGACCACATAATTGGAAGTAAAACACTCCTCAGCAAATGTAAAAGAACATAAATCACAACAAACTGTCTCTCAGACCACAGTACAATTAAATTAGAACTCAGGATTAAGAATCTCACTCAAAACCGCACAACTACATGAAAACTGAACAATCTCCTGAATGACTGCTGGGTATATAACAAAATGAAGGCAGAAATAAAGATGTTCTTTTAAAACAATGAGAACAAAGACACAACGTACCAGAATCTCTGGGACACATTTAAAGCAGTGTGTAGAGGAAAATTTATAGCACTAAATGTCCACAACAGAAAGCAGGAAAGATCTAAAATTGACACCCTAACATCACAATTTAAGAAGTAGAGAAGCAAGAGCAAACACATTCAAAAGCTAGCAGAAGGCAAGAAATAACTAAGATCAAAGCAGAATAAAGGAGATAGGGACACAAAAAAAACCCTTCAAAAAAATCAATGAATCCAGGAGCTGATTTTTTGAAAAGATCAACAAAATAGATCACTAGCAAGACTAATAAAGAAGAAAAGAGAGAAGAATCAAATAGACACAATAAAAAATGATAAAGGGGATATCACCACCAATCCCACAGAAATACAAACTACCATCAGAAAATACTATAAACACCTCTATGCAAATAAACTAGAAAATCTAGAAAAATTGATAAATTCATGGACACATACACCCTCCCAAGACTAAACCAGGAAGAAGTTGAATCCCTGAATAGACCAATAATGGGCTCTGAAATTGAGGCAATAATTAATAGTCTACCAACCAAAAGAAGTCCAGGACCAGATGGATTCACAGCCAATTTCTACCAGAGGTACAAAGAGGAGCTGGTACCATTCCTTCTGAAACTATTCCAATCAACAGAAAAAGAGGGAATCCTCCCTAATTCATTTCATGAGGCCAGCATCATCCTGATACCAAAGGCTGGCAGAAACACAACAAAAAGAAGAGAATTTTAGACAAATATCCCTGATGAACATCGATGCAAAAAAATCCTCAATAAAATACTGGCAAACTCAATCCAGCAGCACATCAAAAAGCTTATCCACCACAATCAAGTCGGCTTCATCCCTGGGATGCAAGGCTGGTTCAACATATACAAATCAATAAATGTAATTCATCACAGAAACAGAACCAATGACAAAAACTTCATGATTATCTCAATAGATGCAGAAAAGGGCTTTGACAAAATTCAACAGCCTTTCATGCTAAAAACTCTCAATAAACTAGGTATTGATAGAACCTATCTCAAAATAATAAGAGCTATTTATGACAAACCTACATTATCATAGTGAATAGGCAAAAGCTGGAAGCGTTCCCTTTGAAAACCAGCACAAGACAAGGATGCCTTCTCTCACCACTCCTATCCAACATAGTATTGGAAGTTCTGGCCAGGGCAATCATGGAAGAGAAAGAAATAAAGAGTATTCAATTAGGAAACGAGGAAGTCAAATTGTCTTTGTTTGCAGATGACGTGATTGTATATTTGGAGAACCCATCATCTCAGCCCAAAATCTCCTTAAGCTGATAAGCAACTTCAGCAAAGTCTCAGGATACAAAAATCAATGTGTAAAAATCACAAGCATTCCTATACACAAATAACAGACAAACATAGAGCCAAATCATGAGTGAACTCTCATTCACAATTACTGCTGAGAGAATAAAATACCTAGGAATCCAACTTACAAGGGATGTGAAGGACTTCTTCAAGGAGAACTACAAATCATTGCTCAACGAAATAAAAGAGGACACAAACAAATGGAAGAACATTCCATGCTCATGGATAGGAAGAATCAATATCGTGAAAATGGCCATACTGCCCAAGGTAATTTATACATTCAATGCTATCCCTACCAAGCTACCACTGACTTTCTTCACAGAATTGGAACTGTCTCTTATACACATCTAGATGTGTATAAGAGACAGCACATGGATACAGGGAGGGGAACATCACACACCGGGACCTGTTAGGGGATGGGAACCTGGGGGAGGGATAGCATTAGGAGAAATGCCTAATGTAAATGACAAGTTGATGGGTGCGTCCAACCAACGAGGCATATGTATACCTATGTAACAAACCTGCACATTGTGCACATGTACCCTAGAACTTAAAGTATAATAATAATAAAACCTAAAAATAGACATACCATTCAATGCACTAATCCCATTACTGGGTATTTATTCAAAGGAAAGAAGTCAGTACATAAAAAAGAGATACCTGCACTTGCATATTTATTGTTACACTATTCACAATGGCAAAGAAATGGAATTAACCAAAGTGTCTATCAGTGGATAAATGGATAAAGGAAATGTGGTATATATATACAATGGAATACTATTCAGCCATAAAAAGAATAAAATCATGTCACTTGCAACAACACAGATGCAACTGAAGATCATTATCTTAAGTAAAATAAGCCAGGCACAAAAAAAACAAATATCATATTTTTACACTTATATGTGGAAGCTAAAAATTTGATCACATGGAGGTAGACAGTGAAAAGATTAGATAACAGAGACCACGAAGGGTGAGTGGTGTGATGGAAGGATGAAGAGAAGTGGGTTAAAGGGTACAAACATACAGTTAGACAGAAGAAACAAATCCAGTGTTTGATAGCAGAGTGAGATGACTACACTTCACAAAAATGTTTTGTACTCAAGTGGTGAACACCCTAAATACCCTAACTTGATCACCATGCATTATATACATGTAACAGAATTTCGCATGTGTACATAAATGTCTACAATTTTCTTTTCTGAAAAAAAAAAAGGCCAAGCGTGGTGGCTCACGCCTGTATTCCCAGCACTTTGGGAGGCTGAGGTGGGTGGATCACACAGTCAGGAGATCGAGACCATCCTGGCTAACACAGTGAAACCCCGTCTCTACTAAAAATACAAAAAAATTAGCCAGACGTGGTGGCACACACCTGTAGTCCTAGCTACTCAGGAGGCTGAGGCAGGAGAATCGCTTGAACCTGGGAGGCAGAGGTTGCAGTGAGCTGAGATCATGCCACTGCACTCTAGTCTGGGTGACAGAGCAAGACTCTGTCTCAAAAAAAAGAAAATAAAATATATATATATATGTGTGTGTGTACGGAATTGTTAGGGTTTAGAAAGTTACTTGTTAACTAATTCTGCCAGGAAGCATTGTAGGCCAACATTTTTATGTAGGCCAACATTTTTATCAAAGAATGATGACTTTTATTTCCTGAGAGTGACTTTTACACAAATTTGTAGAACTGGAGTAGGGAAGGATATAATCTAATGTTTTATGTATCAAAGAAAGGCTATTTACAAACAAACGAAGAGAGGACTGGGAGCAGAGCAAAGTTTATGTGCTTTCTCCAGTAATTAATTCAACAAATATTCCACTCAGATGTTACCTTCTTACTGAAACCTTCTCTTAAAATAATCCCATCACTACCCTATGCCCACTTTCTCTCTAATCCCTCTCTCCACTTTCTTGTTAATTTTTTGAGGAACTGTTTTCCAAAGTGGCTGAACCATTTTGTGTTCATACTAGTGGTATATGAGAGTTCCAGTTTCTCCATAGCCTTGTCAACACTTGCCATCATCTTCCTTATTTTTGCCATTCCAGAGGGTATGAAATGGTATCTCCTTGTGATTTTGATTTGTGTTTCCCTAATGACTAATGATGCTGAGCATTTTTTTTTTCATGTGTTTATTGGCCATTTGTATATCTTCTTTGGAAAGATATCTATTCAAAACCTTTGCCCGTTTTTTTTTTTTTTTGAGACAGGGTCTCACTGTCACCCAGGTTGGAGTGCAGTGGTGCAATCACGGTTCACTGCAGCCTTGACTTCCCAGACTCAAGTGACTCTCCCACCTCAGCCTCTTGAGTAGCTGGAACTACAGGCATGTGCCACTGCACCCAGCTATTTTTTTTTCTTCATTTTTAGTAGAGATGGGGCTTTGTTATGTTGCCCCAGCTGGTCTCGCCCTCTTGGGCTCAAGCAATCTTCCTGCCTCAACCTCCCACAATACTAGGAATTACAAGCATCAGTCACCATGCCTGGCCCTTTGCCCATTCTACCGGGGAGGGGAACATTATGGTAGAAGTTTATTCAGAGGCAGAAGAAGGGAGCAGTCACTTCTTTTTAATTGTAAATTCAGAGGGGTCCATATGCAGGTTTGGTACATAGGTATATTGCATAATGCTGGGGTTTAGGCTTCTAGTGAACCCATAACCCAAATAGCAAACATACACCATAGATAGATTTTCAACCCTTGCCTCCCTTCCCCCTCCCTGCTTTTGGACTCTCAGTGTCCACTGTTTACATTGCTTTTCTAATAGGAGAAGAGCATAACAAAGTTATTTGATCACAGTTCATGTGACACAGCAATCTTCAGAGTGAGGACTTGTAGATCTGGGGAAACTGTCCTTGTTTATAAACATTAACATGGTTCAGCAAAGTATGGAAATATGATTGGACAAAAAGAGTAAGATCGAATGCTCATAGACTGAAAGGAAGAACCCACCCAAGCCTGTCGGTTCAGATTCTTCTTGGCATCTCTTAGCAGCATTCCCTTTGCCCATTTTTAAATTGAGTTTTCTTTTCTGTTTGCTTCTTTTACTGTAAGACTTCTTTACATATTCTAGATACTAGGCCCTTATCAGATACATGATTTGCAAATATTTTCTCCCAGAATGTGGGTTGTCTTTCAGTTTCCTGATAGGGTCCTTTGAAGCACAAAACTTTTTAATTTTTATGAAGCCCAATTTATTATATTTACTTTTCTATCATTGCTTATACTTTAGGTCTCATATCTGAGAAACAATGACCTAATCCAAGGTCACAAAGATTTACACTTATGTTCTCTTATATTTACATCTTTGATCCATTTTGAGTTACTTTTTGTATATGGTGTAAGATGGAGGTCTAACTTCATTCTTTTGCGTGTGGATATTCAGTTGTTTCATCACCATTTTTTAAGAGTTTTCCTTCCTCCAGGTAGTTTTGGCACCCTTGTGAAAATCAGTACCTTATTGTCTTTATGACACTTATCACCATCTGAAATTATATTATTTATTTGTTTATTTTCTGCCCTCCTCAAACTCCCTTACTCCCTTACTCCCTGTATTAGTCTGCTTTCATGTTGCTGATAAAGACATATCTGAGACTGGGAAGAAAAAGAGGTTTAATGGACTTAAAGTTCCACATGGCTGGGGAGGCCTCACAATCATGGCAGAAGGCAAGGAGGAGCAAGTCACGTCTTACACGTCTTACACGGGTGGCAGCAGGCAAACAGAGAGAGCTCATGCAGGGGAACTTCTCTTTATAAAATGATCGGAACTTGTGAGACTTATTCACTAACAGGATAACAGCACAGGAAATACTTCCCCCCATGATGCAATTATCTCCTACCAGGTGCCTCCCACAACACATGGGAATTCAAGATGAGATTTGGGTGAGGACACAGCCAAACCGTATGTCTCCCCTTCCTCCTTCCCCCTGCAAACACACATACAAATTCAAATGTACATCTTATTAAGACAGGAACCTGTTTTATCTACTATTTATCCCCGGGACATAGTGGGCACTTAATAAATATTTGTTGAATGAATAAAAAGGGCTCCAGTTTTGTTGAAAACGTATGTGTCCATACCCAAGTGCAGGTAATCACTTCATTTAGGGCAAAAAGATTGTTGAACACTGCCTAAATGAGATTTTATAGCCATTTCCTGGGTTGGATGAGAAGAACCTAATTAGGCAAGAAATAATTACCCCATTGGCAGGAAAAAAAATTCGGCAGAGAATTTTAATGAAAATCCAAATGCAAGTGTGAAGGGACTTTCTGAGACCCCCTACTTGATAGTCCAATAATACCTCAGTAGCTGTATGGCTTTGGTCAATTCCCTTCACTTGTGAAGGACTTAGTTTCCTCACCCTTATATGGGGAGCTCCTGTGTTACGCAATCTTGTAGGTCACTTGCAGCACTAGCATTATACCATTCTAATGTTTTGGATTTGTTTTTGTTTTTGTTTTTGAGACAGGGTTTCCCTCTGTTGCCCAGGCTGGAGTGCAGCGGTGCAATCACAGCTCACTGTAGCCTCAGCCTCCCACCTCAAGCAATCCTCCCACCTCAGTCTCACAAGTAGCTGGGACTATAGACATTCACCACCATATCTGGCTAATTTTTTTTTTCCAACAGACGAGGTCTCACTATGATGCCCAGGCTGGTCTCAAATTCATGGCCTCAAGGAATCCTCCTGCCTTGGCCTCCTCTCCTGCCTTGGAATTACTCTGGGATTCCAAGAGTAAGCCACTTCGCCTAGCATGTTTTGGATTCTTTAGAAATAGCATCTGTAATCAATTAAAGTTAGTCTACTTAAGGAGTATAGTTTTCATTTGCAATTTATCTTGCAGAAATATACTGACCAATCTGTTAAATTAAAAGTATACGTGGCT
This sequence comes from Mandrillus leucophaeus, assembly GCF_000951045.1. NCBI lineage: Eukaryota > Metazoa > Chordata > Mammalia > Primates > Cercopithecidae > Mandrillus > Mandrillus leucophaeus. The sequence continues at coordinate 986,242 of NW_012103865.1, forward strand.
GGGCAGAGTGGTGCATGCCTATAATCTCAGCTTCTCAGGAAACTGAGGCCAGAGGATCATTTGAGGCCAGGAGTTTGAGGCTGTAGTGGTGCACCATGATTGCATCTGTGAATAGCCACTGCACTCCAGCTTGGGCAACAAAGCAAGACCCTTTTCACTAAAATATATATTTTTAAAAGATGCCTGATTAAGAAACAATATAAATTTTCTCTTGAAAACTGTCTGAAATAACTGATCATGAGTACAAAGAATCAGAGATCCCCTTAGAAGACAGGAGGTAAAATTCTTAGTCAACTGCCTCAGATAGGTTTTCAAAGGTTTCCCCAGTAGGCTGCTGTTTAGAAAGAGCATGTCTGCTCACTAGTGGGCAAATTAAGGAATTGCTCTCTTTTCCAAGAGGAATTCATAAGGCTCCATCTTGTGGTGAAAACTGTTAACAAGCTTTACAGCTACCACATAATCCATTTCTAGGCAAGACCTAGGCCTGGAAGAGGTCATTCAAAACTCCAGGGTCCGCAGAAGCCAGAGACATCAAGGTGTACGGGAGAACATGGCAGCTGTACGGAAACCAACTGTCAGGAAAATAATCACTGTGTTTATTTTTCTGAACTAAGACTGCAACCATACCGGATAATGTGTATGTGTATGAATATATATGTGATATTGAAGATTGTATCTTAAATTCAAAATTGAAAAAAGATAAAATATAAATATTTAATTTCTAGTATTTTATTTTACTATTTGCTCACTTTTTCTTCAGCACCAATATGTCCTTGTTAAACCTGTGTTAAGTTATATAATGAAAACAGAATTCAGCCTTGACTAGGACCCATTAACTACAAGTGATAATTAGCCCTACTTAGTTTAATACTGGAAGAGAGCTGTTCAAAAAAGTAGATATTTTTAAATATGAGTCGTTGTACAACTGTGAAGATATTTGTAGAAGTTTGGCATTCCAGTGTCACTGTACAAAATGTCCAATCCTATATCACACCATGAATCATTTTTCACACTATAAGTAGGAATTGACAAGGTGGATTGAACAATGGGAGGCTATCTTCACAAAGTCTGAAATCAACAAGCCATTTTGAGAAATCAGTTTTCAGTGTATCACAATTTTTATCACAGGTTTCAGGACATCAGTTTTATTTCTAGAAACTAATTCCAACCACAGAAAAGAGGACTTCATAACGATGCCAGATATGGCCTCCTATAACTTTTTTTTCTTTTTTTAACACCCTTGGCAGCAGACTCTATTCTACGTTTTATAACTGCTTTGTGGGTGCCTTTGCAGGGAAATATTCAAAGTGTTTGTCTACCCCGAAGCTCAGTGTTATGATAACAATCTTTGCTGCTTAACATAAGCAAAGCTTTTTTCCCTCCAGTGATGTGAATAAGTTCATTTCTCTCAACTGTTCAACAATGCTCCTTTGCTTTCTGCCATGACTAAGCCCCCACCCTCTGTGTCATGAGCAGACTGCCATGCTGTGTGTCCAATTCATCACACGGTGCCTTCAACACTCTGTGCCTGAAGCCCTACAAGGAGATCCAGCTCACAGTATGAACGCTGTGTTCGGGACATCGTCAATTTTTAACTTCTAGCAGAAAGCAATTCCTGCTAAATAATGCAAGTAAGTAGATGTAAAGCCTGTGTCTTTATATAATTTGCCACCTAGAGTTTAAGTTTTATTGCAAGTCTGATATAAACACTGCTCATCTCAGGAATATCATCCTATAGGCACACAAATCTACTGCATTAAATTGTTTGGAAGTTTCCTCTATACACAAAAATTATTTTCTTAATCATTTCCTAAGATTGTGTCTGTCTTGAGCACACTGTCCAAAATATTTTTCAGTCATATAAAAATTCATAAGCCCCATGGTGGTTAATAGAGCTCATCACTGCATCTAAGTATTACTAAATATGTATCTTCACCAACTGCAATAGCAAATGCCACCATTTTAAAACTTTTTCACATGATTTTTCTTTTCATATCTTAGTCACATTTCCATTGCATTGAGCAACGGTATTTCTAGTTACATTTACATTTGCACGTGTTTATATCTTTTCAGGACATGCAATTTCCGCTACATTCAGTAGATTCTCTTTTACAACTTGCTATCTGTGAAGAATTTGATGTCCCAGGCAAATTTTTTATTTATGACTTCTTATTTCTTAAACAACCAAGACAAACCTTGTTGACATTTCAATTCTCTCTTCAGCTCCTTAGGTTTTGATCGCATGTCTCATCTATGGCCCTCTTCTTTGTTCTTCCAGTGGCTTATTTCATAATGGCACCTAGACTGTTTCCTTAAATTACATCTTTTGCCAAATATGCACACAGGAGGGTTCTGTGAGGAACACAGGAGGAACACATGACTCCCTCAGTCTATCTTCCTTTTCCTACTTTTCAAAAAGATATGACTACAAGAAATATGCTACTTTTCTAATACTATAGGGTAGATGTGACTTCACACCACCAAAAACGCAGTTCTGCAAAATGTTATAATTATTTTCTATAATTCAACCTCTGAATCTGGTCTCCTACCACCTGATAAAGGATATGTCCTCTTAGTCTTCTTCAGGAAGTCATTCAGTCACTTCCACAAGGATATTGAGGGCCACTTTTCCTGTTGCCCCAAGTAACCCTAGAGCTCATACTATAAACCATAAGGGTAAGTCCCCTCAAAGGACAGTGATTCTCAACCCTGTCCTGCTTCATATAAGAATCACAGTAGGGAGTTTTGAAAATGCCAATGCTTAGCTGTTCTGCAGAACAATTATTCATAATCTTCGAGGGCGGGACATGGGTATAGGTGCTTTGCAAAAGCACTTCCAGTCATAAGGGTAATTCTAGGATGTCGACAGGGTTGAGAAAAACAGATCTAAAGAAAGCAGCCAACAATTGAGGCCAAATATCTACCTGCAAAGGTTAATAAGAGGCAGCAGTACCTGCAAATGGCCAGGACCCCAGCAGCAGCCCTCCACCTGAGTCTGCATATATAGAAAGATTAGGGAGGGAGAAGGGGGACCTACTGGAGTTATGGGCAGCAGAGTGAAGCGTTGCTGCAGAGCCTCCTCAAGACTCACATGAGATCTTCACAAGACAGCCAACATCTGGATGTCTGGCACCCGGAAGGCAAGGAGGGCCAGATGGTGTTGGCCAGGGGAGCAGCAGCAACACAAGAGAGTGCATTTACAACAGCAGCCAGGGAAATAAAGAGACTCTTCTGCCTGTCCTCTCTCTCACACACCCAGCCAAAAACTGAAGAGGGAGAGACGGGTGTCTCAGGGTCCACCTTGTCTCCTCCCAATCCTAGCAGATGGGGTCTCAGCTAAAACTGTGCTTGGGGAAAGGCAGAAGATAATACTTAAACCAACTATGAAACTAAACTGGACTATTAATAACCAAAAGAAGAAGAACATTTGAAACCTGCCCAGGACATTACAATTGGATGGGAAGCACAAAGTGGGGCACTGAAACTAGAGGAGGGAAACATGTTGTGTTTATCCCTTCTCCTTTCTCCTTCTTGTCTTCCATGAGTGACATCTCTGCTCCTTGGGAGTCACTCTAAGATTTGGCATGAAGGTGGGATGTAGAGTCTATACTGTGATCATTCCTCTGTCCTTACATTGATGTCAGTTCACATGTCCACACTTTGATGTCATGCTTGCAAAGTCTCCCTGATATGGCCACTAGACTCCATGGAATCCAATAACTCCCTTAGCAGATTTCCAAACTCCTTTTGTGAACACAAGGAAGGTTGAACAGCTCTCCCAAGTGTGGACAGGCTGCAGGGGACTCAGGGGCTCTCTTGCAGTCTAACTGCCTTTGACATCCCCATGCAGCCATGAGCAGTGGGCCAAGGTGTGAGACCCCTTCAACAGAGATCCTTACCTTCTCTGGTTCTTTCCTGCCTCCTCTTCTTTCATTCCTCTCCAACTGGGAAAGCATTTTCTAGTCTACATGGTGCTGATGGAGAGAGATGTGAAAGAAAAATGTTTCCCTGACCACCTATTCTTCCAATCTGTTCTATCCTATGCCTGGACCAAAGTTTTCAAACTTCATAGCCAAGAATTTGAAACTTGTTTCTTGAAGACCCCATGAGAACTTCTGTAAACTAGGCTGGGCGCAGTGTCTCACATCTGTAATCCCAGCACTGTGGGAGGGTGAGGCAGGTGGATCACATGAGGCCAGGAGTTCAAGACCAGCCTGACCAACATGGTGAAACCCCATCTCTACTAAAAATACAAAAATAAGCCAGGCATGGTGGCAAACACCTGCAATCCTAGCTACTTGGGAGGCTGAGGCATGAGAATCCCTTGAACCTGGGAGGGGGAAGTTTCAGTGAGCTGAGATTGTGCCACTGTGCTGCAGTCTGGGTGACAGGGCAAGACCCTGTTTCCAAAAATAAAAATAAAAAAAGAACTTCCCTAAAGTAGAGACGATGCCTCCATTCTAGCTCTCCAAATGAGAAAATATGGAATAAAAATGAATTGGCCCCACATAGCTGTAAATGTGGCGCTGTGAGTGGCTTGGAGTTGTCAGCCTAGACTGCCAGCTTGCATACAGCCTCAGCAACAGTCCCACACCCCAGTGGCTGATTCTCTCCCTGCTCCTCTTGCCTGAGCTTCTGAGGCTGCAGGTAGACCCTGCCCAACATCTCCTTCTGTTCCCACCTCTTAAAATCAGAGAAAAACATGAATGAAAACCAATAGAAAACAGTTCCAGAACAATGGAAGTCAACGATTGTGTGCCAGAAATTTGGGGAGATACCATTTATTACAAACTTGCATATGTTGGGACAAAATAAACCAAACAGTGAGTTTGATGCCTCGGAATACGTGAAAGCTGCTGACAAATGCTACTGTCCTCAATTAACAGAACTAACCAAAGTTAATGAGTCTCTTACAGGAGATGTAGAACCTGCCAAAAATCTTGTTTCCAGTTCTGACTATTATGAATAAAGCTGCTGTGAGCATTTTTGTACAAATCTCTGTGTTGACATAAGTTTTAATTTCTCTAAACAATGCTTTCTTAATTTTGAAATATATTGCTTTGCCTGGTGCTTATTTCTATACAAATATGATCTAATAACATAAGGCATTTTAAAATAATAATAAATCTCTGACTTCCTTATTTAGTTAATTTATTTATTTTTGAGACAGGGTCTGGTTCTGTCACCCAGGCTGTAGTGCAGTAGCTCCATCTCAGCTCACCAAGACCTCCACCTCCCAGGCTCAAGGATCCTCCCACCTCAGTCTCCCGAGTAGTTGAGACCACAGGTGCGTGCCACCATGCCCGGCTAATTTTCTGTATTTTTTGTAGAGACGGGGTTTCACCATATTGCCCAACCTGACCTCAAACCCCTGAGCTCAAGCAATCCTCTTCCTCAGCCTCCCAAAGTGCTAGGATTGCGGGCATGAGCCACTGAGCCGAGCCAACTTCCTTATTTTAAATAAAATTAATTTGGGGTGGGGAAATCCATTTTTATCATTCATCCATTTATATTATAAAAAAATATAATGGACCAAGGCCAGGGATGGTGGCTCACACTTACAGTCCCAGTATTTTGGGAGGCTGAGATGGGAGGATTGCTTGAGCCCAAGAATTCAAGATCAGCCTGGCCAACATGGTGAAACTCTGTCTCCACAAAAAATACAAAACTTAGCCAGGTGTGGTGGCATGCACCTGTAGTCCCAGCTACTCAAGTGGCTGAAGTGTGGGGATCACTTGCGCTACGAAGGTCAAGGCTGCAGTGAGCCATGATTACGCCACTGCACTCCAGCCTGGGTGGCAGAGTGAGACCCAGTCTCAAAAAGAAAAAATAAATCAAATAAAAATAACAGGGCAAGTTATGGAAAATGATAACTGGCACTCAGCTTCTGTGTCAAGAAGACACTAGGAATTAGTATTGTCAACAAACTGAAAAGTATATGCCTTGTTTAAAATGGGCAGCCACTACTCAGCTTCAGCCAATTCACTATGCCAAATCTTCTAATTTTTCAAGAGAAGATAGATTTTTTGTGTGTGCATATAAGTAATCTCCTAAGTTTAAATGTTGGCCAATAGAACCCCTCAAAAAAAAAAGTTACACACTGGTGGATTAATGCTGTATAGCATTAGCCAATGCAAAGTAAAAAGACTACAGGCCAAATCTGACCCAAGGCTCATTGGTTTCTAGCTAAGATTTTGGTTCTCAATCCTGACTATGAGCAACAAGACCTTTTGGCTTTTTTAAAAGATAGCATGCCTGAGCCCTAGTCCAGATTCTGATTTCCTAGATTTGTATGAGTCCCGGGCATCTACCATTCTGGTTCACAGCCAGGGTTAAAAAGTAGGAAATTAAATTTCAAGTTATAGTACCTTATCATATTTCTGAACTTCAACACCAAGTCCAAAACACTGAATTCTCCCCAGGCTCATTCTACCTGATTCTGAGCTCAAATAGTCATGTGGGATCTCAGTAAGCTGAAATTGATGACACGTACACAAACAATAAAAACTGGGACTATGGAGACTTCCTTGTCTCCAACTTGAATGGCATCCAATTTTGGCTTTTCTGTATACTATTTGAGGACATTATAATAGCAGGTCTTTTTGGAAGAAACTCAAGTCTAAGTAAAAGATGTTCATATATGAGCGTATGGGAATTTCTTATTCACAAACATGGTAACCATCAAAATAAAACTCTCTCCCAAAATAAGAGAGACAAGAAAAGAAGTGGAGAAAACAGATTTTAAAAGCTGTATGAGCTTTTACAAATAATTTAGCAGGTAACAGAGATCTTGTGAGACAAGTAAAAAGGCCTTGTATTCATGCCTTATCAGGTAAATGTGGACTTAAAGTAAATAAGGTAGGAAGGTATTGAGCTAGAAACATGTCTCAAATTATTTCCAGTGAGCTTCTGAAAGCCCAAGACAAATGTATCTTTATGAAAAACTGAGACAGACCCAGTAACCAGATCCTCTCATTATTTGCATGTGAAACCTCTAACTTGTCGTCATGTGATAAACAAATGGAGAAAAATTGGAAATAACCATTAATGAGGGGGGCGGAAATTACAATAACATTGAGCAAGGGTCAGAAGATTGCAGAGCAGTTACCCATTCTTGGCATAGAAATCTGAAAGTCAGGATCAAAGAGAATGGCAACCATGAACACAGATGCCACAGACAAAGACATATCCAGGTTCAAGGTCATCTTCACCTTGGTGGTCACCGGAATAGAGTGCATCACTGGCATCCTTGGGAGTGGCTTCATCACGGCCATCTATGGGGCTGAGTGGGCCAGGGGCAAAACACTCCCTACTGGTGACTGCATTATGTTGATGCTGAGCTTTTCCAGGCTCTTGCTACAGATTTGGATGATGCTGGAGAACATTTTCAGTCTGCTATTCCGAATTGTTTATAACCAAAACACAGTGTATATCCTCTTCAAAGTCATCACTGTCTTTCTGAACCATTCCAATCTCTGGTTTGCTGCCTGGCTCAAAGTCTTCTATTGTCTTAGAATTGCAAACTTCAATCATCCTTTGTTCTTCCTGATGAAGAGGAAAATCATAGTGCTGATGCCTTGGCTCCTCGGGCTGTCAGTGCTGGTTTCCTTAAGCTTCAGCTTTCCTCTCTCAAAAGATGTCTTCAATGTGTATGTGAATAGCTCCATTCCTATCCCCTCCTACAACTCCACGGAGAAGAAGTACTTCTCTGAGACCAATATGGTCAACCTGGTATTTTTCTATAACATAGGGATCTTCATTCCTCTGATCATGTTCATCCTGGCAGCCACTCTGCTGATCCTCTCTCTCAAGAGACACACCCTACACATGGGAAGCAATGCTACAGGGTCCAGGGACCCCAGCATGAAGGCTCACATAGGGGCCATCAAAGCCACCAGCTACTTTCTCATCCTCTACATTTTCAATGCAGTTGCTCTATTTCTTTCCATGTCCAACATCTTTGACACTTACAGTTCCTGGAATATTTTGTGCAAGATCATCATGGCTGCCTACCCTGCCGGCCACTCAATACAACTGATCTTGGGCAACCCTGGGCTGAGAAGAGCCTGGAAGCGGTTTCAGCACCAAGTTCCTCTTTACCTAAAAGGGCAGACTCTGTGACTGGAACTCAGGGAGGACTGCGGGACCTGGTCCAACCACTTCTGCCTTTTCCTCAGGTAGAACTCTCTCCTCACCCATCTCTTCTCTCCCAAACCTGCTCTGACACTTCTCAGAAAACGTGACCCTTTTATGAACATGAAGCTGAATTTTTAACTTGAGATTCTAAACAGAAGTAACTAAGAAACCTGAAGATGGACTTTGAAAGTTCCTCGAACTATGTTCATTCATATCCTGCCCTGAGATCTCTCTGCTTTCTTCTCCTCCTGAGCCTTAAGGAGAGGGTGGCCAGACATATCGGTTTGCCAGGGACAATCTCTGTTTATTGTCTGTTGTCAATTGAGCACCCTTCAATTCTCAAGAATATCATGGTCTGGATGAAGAATTACATGATCATCCTACTTAAGACACCCAACTAACACACAGTTAGGGCTGGTGAAGCAGAGCACAGCACTCAGTCCATGGGGTAGAAGGGAAACCAGAGTGGCTACAGAGAAAGAAGATTCAGGAAAGAAAGGCTGCCAGAAATTATCATGAAGTGCTGCAGAGGTTCCAAGGAAAGTAAAGGGTGAAGAAAAAGGCTTTGGATTTGACTGCAAGCAGGCCATGTGTGCTATTAGTGGAGTGATAGGATGACATCCTGATCCCAGGAATTCCAGAAGATGATACCAAAAGAGAGGGGATGGGTAAAAACCAATAGTCTAGAAAGGATGTTTGGAGATAAAGATGAGTTATAGAATGGCAGATGAATACGTGAAGGGTCAGTTCAATGCTTTATTTCTCCAAATGGGAGGGGACAAAGTGAGCAGAGAGGAAAGAAAGAATGCAGGGAAAAGAATGAAGTGGGCAGGAAGCAGAAAGAGAAAAGAAAGAGGCTGGAGTAAGTGAGTGTCTGTTTTGCTCAGTTCCCGACCTGTAGCAATGCTAGTGGCACCTGTGCCTCTGGTTTTACCGGTTCTGGGTCACCTTGAAGTAAAGAGTGGGGCAAGAGCGGGTTACTTGGGGCAGACCGCTGGAGAAGAGGAAAAACATTATTCTCCGTTGTCATTCTTCAGGATGGTTCCAGTAGCATTGTCTTAAAGAGCTGTTCACAAAATATTGGACACCCCCTCCCCAGATATCTTAGAGCCTGAACGTTAGGAATCTGAAGTTGTCTTTTATTAGGTAAATTTTAAATCACGATTATTGAGGAAAATGTAAAAAGAACGCTGCGAATCATACCAAACTTAGGTAGTCCTCAAATGAAAGTATAAGGTCAGTAGCAAAGTCTAGTTCTGAGCTCCAGGGCTCTCAAGCACACATTTCAGAGAGAGTGCCTTACATCCATAAACTGCAAAAACGGCATACACACATGGCATACACACACACGGCATACACACACATACACACACACAGCATACACACACATACACACACACAGCATACACACACATACACACACACAGCATACACACACATACACACACACAGATTCCTTTATAGCTCAGTTTGAGACTTATCTACCTTAAAAGTCAAAATATTAAGGAAACACATACTTTTGATAGTTTTCTTAAGCCATAGTTATTTATATGACTATTTCAGGCGGTATTTGTTATAGTAAGACGAATTAGATTTTGAAGTTTTATTCCAATCCCTAGAATAAAGAAATATACACTTTCCTCCAAGTTATATGTGTGGATAAAAGGGCCATGTACCCACTAAGGGTTCTCTGATGCATTACAGAGTTAGAGAGAAAATTGATTTAAAGTTGCCATCATATTAACATGAACCATGTCAAGACCACGAAGTGGATAACTCCTCTCCATGCTTACTATGAAGAAATATCATCTCATTGCTAGCAACAGCCTAAGGCAGCAAATAGCTAACAAAAGCTCCAAGGATGATAACATCCTTATCAATGTACATGCTGCCCTGCCTTCAACAAGATAAAATTCTCTCCAATTCTCTTTCTTCTGTATGTAAAACCCAATTCTCTTTCTTCTGTACGTAAAACCCCAGTACATAAAACTCAGAAAGACCCAGAATACCTAGTCTTCAAGTTGTCTGACTTTAGACAGCAATCAGAAGTCCTAAATGAAGACAATAATTGACTCTGCTGAACAAAAGTCTGTAACCAAATGCAAAGCCCGGCTTGCTATGGTCTCAATATTATTACAGGTTTCCACCTTGCAAACTCTACATCATCTCTCTCGCCCCACAGCCCTGTGGGATGTTGAAAGTGATAGAGTGAAGGATTCCTTTACCCACAAAGTCACTCCGAATATTCATCTAGAATGTGGAGCAGGTAAGGGGATTTTGGTTAGCAAGAGATTCCAGTCTGGCAGGCCCAGCCCAGAGGCAGGGTGTCTGGCTTCTCTCCTCATACCTGGTCGAGTCCTTGCAAATAAAGGCTAGACTGGCAGCCATGGCCAGTCTAAGGGCTATAACTTTATGGGTACCAGATTGTCCCACAATCCAGTATCGTCTTCCCCTTCCAACTACTTCAGTGTCTGCTAAAATTCCACTGTGGTTCCGGCTTTTCTTTGCTTTTATTCTACAGGAAATATGTTATACTCTCAGGCATTCTTTACTTGGGGCAGCAGGGAAGAAACATCTACGTAATAAAAAGAAAAGAAACTGTAAGTTCAATCAGTCTAAAATGTTTTGTGCTGGAGGAGGGGAGCAGAAACCAAGGGCTAACGAATTATGTCTTGTTGAAGACAGGGCAACATATGCATTAGGAAAGATCATAGAAGGAAAGAAAAAAAAGACACTGAAAGAGGAAGCCCTGCCACCTGTCTTACGTTTTCCGCCTCTCCTCTGGAGACAAGGAATAAATAAATAAATTGTGTGTGTGTGTGTGTGTGTGTGTGTATATATATATATTTTTTAAACAGAGTCTTGCTCTGTCACCCAGGCTGGAGTGCAGTGATACCATCTTGGCTCACTGCAACCTCTGACTCCCTGGTTCAAGCAATTCTCCTGCCTCAGCCTCCTGAGTAGCTGGGATTACAGGCGTGTGCCACCACGCCCAGCTAATTTTTGTATTTTTAGTAGAGATGAGATTTCACCGTGTTGGGCAAGATGGTCTTGATCTCCTGACCTTGTGATCTGCCCACCTCAGCCTCCCAAACTGCTGGGATTACAGGCATGAGCCACCGCACCCGGCCAAGGAAAATCTTTCGAAGAGAGGTAAGAGGAGGAAATTTCTTATGTACTCAGAAAGATTGGTTTGGCGGAGAAAGAGTAGGACAGAAAGGCTAAAAAGCCAGTCTGTAATGTTTGAAGGCTGGGGGAACTCTCTGCACCGTTTTCGAAATGGGGGAAGAGTTGCCTAAAATAGGAGAGGCAAAAGTTTCAGGGAAATGCTCAAATCAAGTGTATGCTGGGAAGAGGTAACATGTTACACTGCTATAAGTTTCTGTTGATAGGAGGAAGACGGAAGCATTTTGGAGCCTGTGACATGGCCCGGGAAGGGCAGGCCTGGGCAGAAAATGGGAGCAGACAGCAAATGTGTGGGGTGAAGGGCTGGGGCAGTGGGAACCTAACGGGGAAGATGTGGAGGTGTTGAGTGCTGAGGTTAATCTTGGCCACTCTCAGTTGGGAGAAGCTCTTAACTGACAATTCTGCCTAGGCCTGTGGGGATTACCCTGCAAGCAGCAGAACAAAAAGTTTTCCAAGCGCTTTCAAGAGGAGCATTTCTGGGTTGGACTCTTCCTTCCCGGTGTGGCACTGCAAAGGTGCTCTGTGTCTGTGGCGCTAGCCCATCAAACGATCTCAGGAGGAAGAATACAGATTTGCAAAAAATTTTCCTGGTTTGTCTCTCATTTGGTTTTTCTGGGTTTTTTTTGTTTGTTTGTTTGTTTTTTTACCAAAGTGTCTTATGAATATTCCACCCTCTTTCAGATGCATCAAGAAAAAAAGAGAAAAGTGGTTTTGAAGATAGCCCAAGAAAGCAAAGTACCAGCCATCCCCTAGGTTTAGTGTGGCAACAGTAGTAGGAGGGGATCCAAGGCAGGGTGGAGCATTAACAGAAAAACCTGCATCCCCTCAACTTCCACACCCCCACCCGTGCAGTTCCTGGAGTCAGGAGACTGGGTTTGGGTCCTGGCTCTGCCACTTACTGGTGTGCAAATGGGCATGTTATTGCATCTCTTTGAACCTGAGTGTCCACCTCTGTAAAATGGGAACAATAATGAGAAATACCAGCCTCCTAGGGTTATCTCATCCTGAGAGACGAATGGGGTAAGGTGTTTAGCACACAGCATCTGACCCAGAATAAGCAGTCAATAGATGTTAGCTGTTAGTATTCTAAAAGGAAGTGGAGTGAGTCTGAGAGGCATCTAGAATGAGGATATTTAAAGCAGGCCAGATATGAAAAGTACAGACCAGATTGGGCCAGATGCACGCAGAAGGCTTAGCCTTTATAGTCCCAAAGAGTTGGTGGCAGAACATGGTCACAGATCCAGTAGTTCAGTCATCCAAGTGGCAGGTGAAAAGTATAGGGTGACCTTAAGAATTGGATTCCTGTTCCCTTCCTATGTCAAAAATGAAAGACATCTAGTATTCCACAGTTTAGTTGCCCGACAGTTATCTGAGTGTCTATTTGAACCTAGCAGGCACTAGGTTAGCGGTCAGCAAACTTTTTCTGTAAAGGACCAGAGAGTAAATATTTTAGGATTTGTGGGCCACATGCAGTCCCTGCCAGAAGAATTCAACTCTTCTGTTGCAGCACAAAAGCCACCATGGTGATTCAAAAAATAAATAAATGGACGTGGGTTTGCTCCAGCAAAATTCTGTTTATGGACACTGAAATTTGGATTTCATATAATTTTCACAGATCATGAAATATTATTCTTCTTTTAATGTTTTCAACCATTTAAAATGCATTTTAATAAATGCCTCTTGCATTTTTAAATGGTTGAAAAATATTAATACTTCATGACGTGACATTTTGTTGGAACACAGCCATGTCCATTCTTTCCCAGCTGTGCACTCTTGGAGGGTGAAATTTTTGTTGAGTTGATCTCGTGGGCTATACAAAACAAAAAGAATCCGTGGGTCAGATTTGTCCCCAGGTTGCAGTTGCAGACCGTTCACTCAGGCATGTTCTCCTACCCATGAAGGCTCAGCATTCCCCAGGCCCCAGTCACACTTCATTGCAAAACCAGGGATACTTATTGTGGCAACTTTTGCCATGTTATTATTTTTCTTTTTTTTATTATACCTTAAGTTCTGGGATACATGTGCAGAATGTGCAGGTTTGGGTATACATGTGCCATGGTGGTTTGCTGCACCCATCAACACATCGTCTACATTAAGTATTTCTCCTAATGCTATCCCTCTCACCCCCGGAGAGGCCCCAGTGTGTGATGTTCCCCTCCCTGTGTCCATGTGCTCTCATTGTTCGACATCAACTTATGAGTGAGAACATGTGGTGTTTGGTTTTCCGTTCCTGTGTTAGTCTGCTGAGAATGATGGTTTCCAGCTTCATCCACGTCCCTGCAAAGGATATGAACTCATCCTTTTTCATGAATTTTTGCCATGTTTTGAACGTGGGAACTTTCCCAATATTTTTGCCACTTTCAATTTCTCCAGCTTTTCTCTGTCCCTGTGCAATCTTTAAAACACAATCCACTAGTTCTTTGTAAAGAAAAACAAACAAACAAATAAACAAAAAGCTAATGTTCTACTCCCCTGCCTCCCACCTGCTAAGGACAGACATAGAGCCCAAACTTTGTTTCTACCTAACGCTTTGAAAGCTATTGCCTTGAAGCTACTCACTTGATAACAATGAGTTTGAAATAAGTTTGAAATAGTCGTGCCTCTATAAACCATCTCTGTTGAAGTTGAACTCTAAGCTGTGGTTCTCCTTGTGAATTTGATCCAACAGGGCAATGTTTGTATTTTTGTGTTCTTTTTAGATGACTAAGCAACAGGCTGGTTTGTTGCATAATGATGGGAAACGCCTAGTGTGGTGTGTAGAAAGAACCTACCCTTGGTGTCAAAGATCTAGACTTCAGTCCCCATTCTGTGTGATCCTGGGAAAGTCACTAAACCTCTCTGAGCCTCAGTCTTCCCATTTGGAAAGCAGAAATAATCATAACATCCACTACACAGGGTTGCTGTGATACTCAAATAAAATAATATATGTCTATAACAAATTGTAAACCACCATATGAAGATCAGTGCATTTACTCATTCAATGAAAATTCATTTCTTAATGCATTTTTAGTAAAGATCAACTCAACAAAAATTTTACCCTCCAAGAGTACACAGGCTAGAAAAGAATACTGGATTAAATTACAATGTGGAAAATTCCTGAGTGGTGGTCTATGTACTGTGGAGTCAGGCATGTACCCTAAACCTCAAATGTGCACAATTAAAACTCCTATCCTCTAAAAACAATGTTTTAATCCTGATCTTCTTCCTCTAGTTCCTTCGCCGTGGGGAGCAGAGAACTCAGGACAGAATCCTTTTCTCTCGGTCTTACTGAACCATTTAGTAAGGCTAAATGATCAGGGCTGAGAGAAAAAAAAAATTTCCACTGAGCATCCTCAGAGATTCCCATCAGAGCCTGAGGATGCAAAACAGAAAAGGGTCCCATTACATCCAGCTCTCCCGAGGGAAAGCTGCTGTTTGCATTTCCTGTCTACAGCTCTAGAGAGTGCAAATAAATCAGTGGTTTATTCAAATCAGTAGTTGGATAGTAGATTACGGCTGGCGGCCCTGAGTGCGGCTGAGACCATGAGTGATGGAAATGCTTGGCAGGGAGGGAGTGGCAATGTGACCTGCAGAAAATACTAAGACCCCATAGGCCCGTTCTTCCCTCATCTCACTGCTCAGTGGAATAGCACCTAACACTCACACTCTACTCATAAGAGTTGACTAAGATCTGTTAAGCTTTATGCGAGATTTATCTTAACATAATAAAAATTAAATATCTCCAAATACTACAAGAAATGGTCTTAACCTCTTTGTTATCTAATCAAATTGCTAAGTGATTCAAACACCTTTGCCTAATATTTTATCTTTCAGGAGTTATTTCACTAAGTTTTGTGTCTATATTCTAATTTACGTTTCTGGCACTGATGGCATTAATTGTACCCAATGGCAGAATTTTTTTGTTTTGTTTTTGAAGGCTAAATAATTAAAAAACATGCCTATTAAGTCCTGATCTGAATAAGTTAATAATATTTTTAAAAGTCAAACCTGTGGCCTGAGTCTCCATTGCCTCTGAAACCCTTAAGGGTGGGGCACTGTTGGCCACTCCCTCTGTTTTAAAGATCTTCAGCCTTGACTTCCGTATCTATTCAGCTGCCCGAGTTTTCTTCTATTTCCTTATCCACCAAGCACCCTTCGAACATACAACTCTTCACAATTTGTACCCTTTATCTATTGCTATCACTAAGGTGACCAACTACTCAGATTTTATAAACGGAAAGTTCCATAACCCAGAAAACCTCTCTGTTCTGGATAACCTGGGACAGTTCGTCACCCTAAGCTCCAACCAAATGACTGAGACTAAATTCAGATAACAAGTAGTACGTTTCAACTCAGCTATGATCTTCACACCAGTTCCACGACTTTGTGAACAAGAAACCTATACACATTCACTTGAACTGCACATGCACACACACACTCTCATATACTCTTCACACACACCTCACGCACTCACATATACTCCCAGACATACACACCACACACATTCACACACACACCACACACATTCACACACGCACCAACACACACTCATATTCACACACACGCCAAACACCCATTCACACACACCAACACACACATACACCTCCAAACACATTCACACACATACCAACACAAACATTCACACACACCAACACACACATTCACACGCACACACCAACACTCACATTCACACACACCAACACACACTCACATTCACACATGCCAACACACATTCACACACCAACACATTCACACACACACCAACACACACATTCACACACACCAACACACACATTCACACACACACACCAACACACACATTCACATGCACACACCAATACACACATGCACACACACCAACACTCACATTCACACACACCAACACACTCACACACCAACACACACATTCACACACCAACACACATTCACACACACCAACACATATTCACACACACACCAACACACATTCACACACACACCAACACACACATTCACACACCACACACATTCACACCAACACACACTCACATTCACACACACCAACATATATTCACACACCACACACGTTCACACACACACCATCACACACATACACACACCAACACACACATTCACCCACACCACACACATTCACACACACACCCCAACACACATTCATACACCAACACACACATTCACACACATCACACACATTCACACACACACCAACACACACATACACCACACACATTCACACACACACCAACACACACATTCACACACACCACACACATACACACACCAACACACTCTCACACACCAACACACACATTCACACACACCACATTCACACAGACCAACACACACACACCACACACATTCTCACACACACACCAACACACACATTCACACACCACACACACACCAACACACACATACCACACATTCACATTCACACACTCACACCAACACACACATTCACACACACACACCACCTGCTTAAAATCCTCCAAAGGCTTATCATTACACAAAAACCTTCTGACTGGCTGCAAAGCCCTTCACACTGCATCTCAGGACTACCTTTTCTGGCATTCATTCTATTCATAGATGCTTCATTCTATTCACTCCACTAAGTACAATCATTGAAAGGACCTGATGGTTAGGTTCTATTTATAATTTTAATTTTGGAAAATTTAAAACATACACAAAAGCAGGTAATGGTACATCCCCTATGTAACCATTAATCAACCATTAACATAGTGCCAGTACACACTGTTGAAGGCTTTTGAGGAGGTTTATTATACAATTCAAATATTTCTAGTACCTTTACCCAAAAGATTTTGTGGGTTGTTTTGATTCCAGTTAAATTTTTAGGCCTATTAAAATTAATTGGGCTTCAAGATTCATCTTTGAAATCCACACTATCTGAAATATACCAAAATATACATCATTCTTCTGGTATATATTTCCTCTAATTCAACTTTTTTCCCTTCTATTTAATTGACATGTGATAATAGAACATACCTAAGAGTGATATTTCTGTACATGTATACAATGTGTAATTATCAAATTAGGGTAATTAGCATATCTATCAACTCAAAAGTGTATCTTTTTTATGTTGGAAACATTAAAAGACTCTCTTCTAGCTTTTGAAAATATACAGTTACTGTTAACTATATTCACTCAATGCTATAACGCACTAGAACTTATTCCTCCTATCTAGCTGTGATTCATCTGTTAGCTAACCTCTCCTAATTCTCTTCCCCAACCCCTCCTAGCCTCTAATGACCACAACTCTACTCTACTTTTACGAACTCAACTTTTTTAGCTCCTATATATGAGTGAAAATATGCAGTATTTCTTTTCATCCCTGACTTATTTCACTTAACATAATGATCTCCAACCTCATTCATGTTGCTGCAAATGACAGGATTTCATTCTTTTTGTGGATGCATAGTATTCCATTGTGTATATATACCACATTTTGTTTATCCACTTACCTGTCGATGAACATTTAGGTTGATTCCGTATCTTGACTATTGTGAATAGTGCTGCAATAAACAATGAGGGTGCAGATATCTCTTCAATATATTACTTTTCCTCGGATTAATACTCAGTAGTGGGATTGCTGCATCATATAACAGTTTTATTTTTGGCTTTTTGAGAAACCTCCATACTGTTTTCCATAATGGCTGTACTAATTCAAATTCCCACAGTGTATTAGAGCTCCTGCTTCTCCATGTCCTTGCAAGCATTTATTACTTTTTGTCTTTTTGAAAATAGCTGTTCTAACTGGGATGAGATGATATCTCATTGTGGTTTTAATTGGCACTACCCCGATGATTAGTGATGTTGAGCATTTCTTCATATACTTGATGGTCATCTGTATGTCTTTTCTGAGAACTATCTATTCAGATCCTTTGCCCACTTTTTGATGAGATTGTTAAGGTTTTCTGCTATTGAGTTGTTTGGGTCCCTTGTAGACTCTGGATATTAGTACACTGCCAAATGTATAGCTTGCAAATATTTTCCCTCATTCTATAGGTTATCTGCTCTCTTGATTGCTTCCTTTGCTGTGCAGAAGCTTTTTAGTTTGGTATGGTCCTATTTGTCCATTTTTGGTTTTGTTGTCTGTATTTTAGAGCTGCAGGCATAAAATTTTTGCTGAGACCAATGTCCTGGAGTGTTTCCCCTATGTTTTTTTCTAGTAGTTTTATAGTTCCAGGTCTTACATTTAAGTCTTTAATCCATTTTGAGTTGATTTTTGTATGCAGAGAGAGATAGGGGTTTAATTTCATTCCTCTGCATATGAATATCCAGTTTTCCCAGCACCATTTATCAAACAGGGTGTTATTTCCCCAGTGTATGTGCTTGACACCTTTACCAAAAATCAGTTGACTGTGAATATTTAACACATTGATTTGTTTCTGGGTTCTTCATTCTGTTCCATTGGTCTCTGTTTTTATACCAATACCATGCTGATTTGATTATTATAACTTTGTAGTATAATTTGAAGTCAGATAGTGTGATGCTTTCAGTTATGTTCTTTTTGCTCAGGATTACTTTGGTTATGAGGGTCTTTTATGGTTCCATACAAATTTTAGGATTCCTTTTTCTATTTCTATGAGGCTTGTCATTGGTATTCTGATAGGGATTAAAATGAACCTGTAGATCACTTTGGGTAGTATGGTCATTTTAACAATATTAATTCTTCTAATCCATGAGTATGGAATGCCTTTCTATTGATTTGTGGCCCCTTTCAATTTCTTTCATCAGTGTTTTTTGGTTCCTATTGTATAGATCTTTCACCTCCTTAGTTAAATTTATTCCTGTGTACTTTTTTGTAGTTAAGGTAAATGAGAATGTTTTCTACATTTCTTTTTTAATGAGCTGGTGATTGGTGTATAGAAACACTACTGGTTTTTATAGGTTGATTTTGTGTCCTGAAACTCTACTGTATTTGTTTATCAGTAATTGTTCTAACAGTTTTTTTGGTGACGTCTTTAGGATTTTCTGTATATAAGATCATGTCATTTGTTATAAAAAAAAAAAAACCAATGGGGGGGGCCGGTTTTACATCCTCTTTTCCAATTTGGACACCCTCCATATTTCTTTATTTTGCCCAATACTAGTACTATGTTGAAGAAGAGTGGTGAGAGTGGGCATCCTTGTCTTGTTCTGGTTCTTCGAGGAAAAGTTTTTAGCATTTCCTCATTCAGTATGATGTTAGCTGTGGGTTTGTCATATATGGCCATTATTGTGTTGAGGTATGTTCCTTCTATACATAATTCAGGTATGCTCCTTCTATTCCTAAGCTCTTAAGTCCCTATGTTGAGAGTTTTTATTATGAATGATATTTAACTTTATCAAATGCTTTTTCTGCATCTATTGAGATGATCATATTGCATTTGTCTCTCGTTCCATTGATGTGATGTACACATTTATTGACTTGCATCTGTTGAAACATTCTTGCATCCCTGGGATAGCCCACTTCATCATGGTGTACTATCTTTTTGATGTGCTGTTGGATTCAGTTTGCTAATATTATGTTGAGAGCTTTTGCATCTATGTTCAACAAGGATATTGCCTGTTGTTTTCTCTTTTTCTGTTGTGCCTTTGTCTGGCTTTGGTATCAGGATAATGCTAGCCTATTAGAATGAGTTAGGAAAAATTCCCTCTTCTTCAAGTTTTCAAAATAGATTGAGAAAAGTTGATGTCAGTTCTTCTTTAAAACTTTGGGAAAATTCACCAGTGAAGTCATTCTGCCCTGGGCTTTTCTTTGTTGGGGGACTTTTTATTACACAATATGTGACTGTATTAGTCCATTTCCATACTGCTGTGAAGAAATACCGAAGACTGGATAATTTATAAAAAAAAAAAAGAGGTTTGAGCCGGGCACGGTGGCTCATGCCTGTAATCCCAGCACTTTGGGAGGCCGAGGCAGGAGGATCACCTGAGGTCAGGAGTTCAAGACCAGCCTGGCCAACATGGTGAAACCCCATCTCTACTAAAAATGCAAAAATTAGCCAGGCGTGGGAGCGGGCGCCTGTAATCCCAGCTACCCAAGAGGCTGAGGCAGGAGAATTGCTTGAACCCAGGAGATAGAGGTTGCAGTGAGCTCAGACCATGACCAGCCTGGGCAAAAAAGCAAGACTCCATCTCAAAAAAAAAAAAAAAAGAGGTTTGACTAAGTCTCATTACGTATTATCAAACAATATGTAACTGTATTAGTCCATCTTCATATTGCTGTGAAGAAATAGCTGAGACTGGGTAATTTATAAAGAAAAAGAGGTTTGATTAAATCTCATTACTCATTATTAGTCTGTCCAGGTGTTCTATTTCTTCCTGGTTCAATCTTTGTAGGTTATATATGTCCTCGAACTTATCTATTTTCTTATCTCCTCTAGGTTTCTCAGTCTGTTGATGTATTGTTGTTTATAATAGTTTCTAATGATCTTTTTTTATTTCTGTGGTATCAGTTGTAATGTCTCCTTTTTTGTTTCTGATTTTATTTCTTCCCTCTTTTTTCTAGTCTAGCTAGTGATTCGTTGACTTTGTTTATCTTTTCAAAAAGACAGCTTTCATTTTGTTAATCTTTTGTACTTTTGTCTCTATTTTATGTAGCTTTATTCTGATCTGTATTATTTCTTTCCTTCTACTAATTTTAAGTTTGGGTCGTTCTTGCTTCTCTACGTACACGAGATACATTTTAAGGTTGTTTATTCAAACTTTTTCTACTTTTTTTATGTTGGCAGTTACTGCTATAAAGTTCTCTCTTAGTGATGTTTTTGCTGTATCCCATAGGTTTTGGTATGTTTTGTTTCTATTCTTGTTTCAAAAAAATTTACTTCGTTCTTATTGCTTCATAGATCCATGCTTGTTTGAGTGCACATTGCTTACTTTCCATGTATTTATATAGTTTCTGAAGTTCCTCTTGTTGTTTTAGAGTTTTATTTCATTGTAGCCTTAAAATACACTCAATACTATTTTCGTTTGTTAAAATTTCTTGAGATTTGTTTTATGGCATAACATATACTATATCCCAGAGAATGTTTCATGTGCTGATGAAATTTATTTTCTGCTGCTGTTGGATGAAACATTCTATCAATGTCTATTAGGTCTATTTGGTCTACAGAACAGTTTAAGCCCAATGTTTCTTTGTTGATTTTATCTAGAGAATCTGTCCAAAGCTGAAAGTGGTCTGCTAAAGTTCTTACCTATTATTGTATTGATTCCTATCTCTCTTTCTTTAGCTCTCACAACATTTGCTTTATTTATCTGGGTGCTCCAGTGTGGAGTGCATATATATTTACAATTGTATGTCCTCTTGCTGAACTGATTCCTTTATCATTTTATAATGACTCTCTTTGTCTCTTTTATGTTTTTGATTTTGGTGATTTTCTGTACTGGTAATGTCTGCTTCCTTTCTTTCTCTCATTCATGTATCTGATCTACCAGTGAGTTTTATATTTTTGTGTGTTTTCAGGATGGTAGATACTGTCCTTTCACTCCCAGATGTAGGACTCCTTTAAGGCAAGTCTAGTGGTAATAAATTCTCTGTTTTTGCTTGTCAGAGAAAGACTACTTCTCACATTAGTGAAGGATAGCTTTGCTGGGCATAGTATTCCTGGCTAGCAGTTATTTTTTTATCTTTCAGCACTTAGAATATGTCATTCCATTCTCTCCTGGCCTGTAAAGTTTCTCCTGAAAAAAATCTGCTGTTAGTCTGATGGGGATTCCCTTACATGTGACTTGACACTTTTCTCTTGCTGTTTTTAGAATTCTCTCTTTGTCTCTGCTTTTGACAGTTTAACCACAATGTGCCTTGGAGAGGACCTTTTTGGGTTGAATCTATTTGGGAATATTTGAGCTTCCTGTATCTAGATGTCCATATCTCTCACATGACTCACGAAGTTTTCAGCTATTCTTTCATTAATTATGTTTTCTGAGCCTTTTCCCATATCTTCTGAAACTCTCAATATGCCAATATTTGTTCACTTAATGGTGTCCCATATGTCAAGTAGGTTTTCTTCATTCCTTTTATTCTCTTTTTGTACTTTATATTTTTTTGTCTGACTGGGCTATTTCAAAATATTTGTCTTCAAGTTCAGAAATTCTTCTGCTTGATCTAGTCTACTGCTGAAGCTCTCAACTGTACTTTTATTTTATTCATTGACTTCTTCAGTTTTGAAATTTCTATTTGGCTTTTTATTATAGCTATTCCTTTTTAAATTTCTCATTCAGGTCATTAATTGTTTCCTTATTTCTTTGTATTCCCTGTTTGTGTTCTCTTGTATCTTGCTGAGTTTCCTAAAGATCATTATTTTGAATTCGCTTTTGGACATTTCATAGATTTCCTTTTCTGTGGGGTCTGTTATTGGAGAATTTTCGTGTTGCTTTGGAGGCATGATGTTTCTTTGCTTTTTCATGTTTCTTGTGTTATTATGTTGATATCTGTGCATTTGGTACAACAGTCACTTCTTCTAATTTGATTAAATAGCTTTAATAAGGAAATATTATTTCCTGTGTATGTATCTGTAGTCTCAGTTGGGTAGATTGTTTTGGCTTTATTTCTGAGTGAGTGCAATAGTGTAGTTTCCATATGATTTATTTGGGTGTAATCAATATCACTGGTGTCTACCAGTTCCTCATTTACTTAGACTGTAGTCGTTTGTGGAGGCTGTGGAAAAATTTTGCTAGAAATGGAAAGAAGACATTCAGCAGGCCAGTCTTTGGGCCCCTGGTAGGCACATGCAGGTATGTGGCAGCCCCACTACTTGAAGGGGCAAGGTTTTCTGGCAGTGGTAGTGGTGGGCACTGGGTGGGCTGGTCCTCAGGCTCTTGGGCACCATGCATAAGTGGGTTCGGGCATTCTGATTTTGGGGGCCCTGAGTGGTGCATGTGGGTACACAGCACCTCTACTGCTGGAGGGGTTGGGGACCACCAGTGACAGTGGCAGCCCCAAGTAGGCAGGCCTCAGGTTCTAGAGAGCACATGCTTTGGCTCCCTGTGTTTTGAGATGGCCTTCCTGGTGTGCTAGACTGCTTGATGTGTCTGTTCCTAAAAGTGTAAAGTACTGCATGGGCTTGGGTGGCAGGGATGCAGCTGCACTGCTGGGTCCAGCTGGTGATGTGACATTGCAGCCCTCTGAGTGTATGTTGGGGGATACTGGTGGAGCCCAAGGGCTATGGAGATGCAAGACCTATTGGGTCCCAGGCCAGGATGCAGTCTGATGGTAACTCTGCTTCCAAAATGGTGCTGTGCTGTGGTAGTTTGGGTCTCATGGGTAAAACCCAGTGTAAATGCCCTCTCTGGATGCAATCTGGTGGTAACTCTGCTTTCAAAATGGTGCTGTGATGTGGCAGTTTCAGTCTCATGGGTAAAACCCAGTGTAAATGCCCTCTCTGGAACAATGTAAGTATATGGACCCCAGGAAGCTCCCTATACTAGGCCTGACTCTTGTGTAGTCAGAACTGCAGGTGTCTGTGATGAGAATATAAACTGCTAGGTATCTCTTGCTTAGCTTTTCCTCAAAATGGTGAGTTCTCCTTGGCTCCAAGCCAATCCCAGCCAGCTGTTTCACTTGCCTCTCTATGCTGCCATGTTGAGTTTCTATGCTTGAGAGAGTCTTTGTCACTTCCTTGCTGAATTTCAGTGTTCTCACTTAGAAGATCTATTCAACATGTGGTTATTATCTATTTATTGTTTTGGTCCTTCTCTGTGGAAGAGGCAAATGCCAGTACCTCTGAGCAACCATTTGATGACATCTCTTTGCATTAGCTTTATTACCAAGAAGAAAGAAACTAATGTTATTTTTTATATATATATAGTTTTCCTGAAATGTACATTCCAGGAATGTTCTGACTCAGAGGACAACAGCAGCTGCTGGGTGTTTGCTGATTCCTGTACTTCTCTACTCTAATTTACTTTGATGATATCTTAATCATGGATCTTTTGGATGCAAGAAATAAAAATCAACTCAAAGAAGCAAAAGTAAGAGAGAGAATTATTAAAATGATTCAAGGGCTCTCATGGAACCCCATTCAGGCATTTGCAAGGAATATGATTGAGCATCATGAAAACTAAAAAACCATGAGGGAGTCTCCCTCTCTCTTCTCCTCTTTCATTTCTCTTCTCTCCTTCCTTCTCTCTCCTTTCCATCAATTTTCTCACTAAATAGCTCTGACCTCTGCGTCTCTCTGTACATCTGTTCTGGACTCCTCCCTTCAAACCTCCTTCCACTGGAGGGATGTTCATTAGTCTACGGCCCTTTATAATTCCAATTTGCCATGGCCCCAACGCTAAACAATCTTGCAGCTCCAGTATACGATACTACGCTTCCCGTGTCTTCAAATTCTCAGAGTATAATATAGCACTGCTTGAGTTAGGCATCCATCCCTAAATTATAGCCAGGAGACCAGATTATAATTTGTTATACCTATTCCTTCAGAAGGGGCTATAGAGGTATGTCCAAAAGCAAAAAGTGGGGTGGGGGTGAGGAGGGACATGAGCTGGAATTCCTAACATATCTTTTCTACCACAGATTCTGTGAGGAAAAAAACCTCAGATGTGTTCTTCTTACACATCATAACATAATGTAGGTTGTTAGTGACTACACTTACATATTGTAATATCTCTTCAAGCTGTGGTTTACTGAATGCAGTCCACAAGAATAAAGGTGTCCTCCCAGTTGAGAGAGAGAGAGAGAGAGAGAGAGAGAGTGTGTGTGTGTGTGTGTGTGCACTCCAAGCATTTAGATAAGGCGAAGAAGTGAAGTTGTAGCAATTTTGTGTCATTTCCCCTAAATGTCATGGCCATTCTCAGTGTGTGACTTGATCCCCTGCAAATTGGCATAGATGTATTTGTTCTCTGAATTTTAGAGATCAAATACAGAATAAATAAAACAGGACCTACTTAAAATTTCTTGAAATAGGCAATGCAATTTTGCCCATCTCAAGAAATTTTAAGTAGGTCCTGTTTTATTTAGCTTCAGTTCCTCTAAAAAATAGTTCTGCTTGTTTTCTCTGACTCATCTGTTTCTTTGCCATTTTTAATATGCACTTTGCAACAGAGCCTCTGTAACTGTTTTGTTTTCTTTCCTCATAAAGCAGTTGAGCAACTGCATACTCTTCAGTAAGTCTCTCTTCATTTTAGGAAGTTCTACATTAGTCATAAAACACCTATTTCTGATCTAATATGAAATAGCAGAAGAAAAGTAGTCTTTAGTTCTCTTTATTTCATTTTTACAAAAAACAGGTTTTCAGTACTTTCGAAATCTGTTTTCCAGCTTTCAAAAAAAAAGCTTCTGGGTATGTCTCTTAACTTTTAGCCTTTCTCACCCCACAGACCAGCTCTCCAGGGGGTGGAGCAGGGAGAAAAATAAAGCCCAGATGTGTAGAATTTTCTGATTTTCATAGTGTAAATACTCCACCATGACAGAATTGAAACTACCAGTGTGATGTCACTGAGTGTGGCGTTGGAAAGAAAGCACACCATCCACTCTCTCTAGCTGGTAGGAAACAATCCTATCTTACCATGTTCCTTTTCTTTCAGGCATAATTGTTTGAGTATATTGATTCTCGAGCCACACAGTCTAGATTTCAACACAGTATTAGCTCTGTGACTTTGGCAAACTGCTTAACTCCTCTAAGTTTCAATTTCCTCAGCTTTAAAGTGGGGGGTAATAATAAGCTATGTTTCACAGTGTTACTGTTGTAATGTGTAAAATTCTTAGAATAGTGCATAGCCTATAGTAAGTACCCTAAGTGTGCCCTATTACTCAGGACTAGATCTCCAGTGGTGGTATGTAGACTTATGGCCACTAGATGGCGGGCTCCTCGTTTCTGTAGCACAAATCTTTTCTGCAGCGCTATTTGCAACTCAACGTTCAAGAAACTGCCAATTCGATTATACGAATTAACTGACAGTATTTTTTCTGCTGCCATCTCCTAATTTAAGCTACACATTTTACTTTGAAATTCCACTGGGAACCCAGCTACTGGCCTTCACGTGCAGCCACTTCTAAAGCTCTTCGCAGGAGTTATTCTCAATCAGGACTTGCTAATCTTAGTGAGTTATTGTAAGAATTAAAATCAAAGCCACAGTTGTCACTGTTACAGAAGGGAGTCAATTCCCTGGCCTTTCTCTCCTCTTCTGTCTTTTCTCACTCAAAAGAAGACAAGATGGCCTCAAATCTGACCTCCATCATTACATAATTTATTCTCCTTTCCAGTCACTAAAGAGATCATAAATTAGTTCAACAATAGTTTAGTTCTATAAATATTTATTGAGCATGTGAGATACTATGCTAGGAAGTAAGGATATAAAGGTGAATAAAAGTCATATAGAAGCAAGGAATTTACCTACCAACAAATCTACTAGATTTTTCCAGAAATAATGTATTAATTTTTTGATGAACCAAGCAAGTTACTCTAAAACTTAGAGGAATAAGGGTTCTTGAATAACAAATATCTCTATGAGATCTAAAGACATACTAAGTTACAGGTAGACTAATACAACAAAAAATGAGCATAAAAACAGACTTGTTTGTCCAGTGGAACTTGAGATATAATAAAAGTGAACCACATAAAAGTGGGTAAAGGATAGATTATTTATTAGATGGTATTAGGCATGAGGCTTACTATTTGGAGAAAAGTAAAGCTGAATACCTCCCTTTTACTTCATACAAAGGTAAACCCAAGTGGATAGGAAATCTAAATGCAGAAGGTTAAGGTATAAATCTAATGGAAGAAAACATAGAATAACTTTGTGAGCAAAGGGTAAAGAATGGCTAATTAAACAAGGCCCTAAAAGCTCAAATCATAAGGCAAAAATTGATTGGACTTCCATTCAATGAAAGGCACAGGTGAGAGACAGACTGACTGCCTCTAAAAGCTATAAGAAACCCCGAGCTGGACTATGCAAGGACAATTGGTGCACATACAAATACACAAACATGAACGCGCAGAGGAAACCCAAATAGCCAACACACAGAAGAGGTGCTCATGCTTACTTGTAACCAGAAATATGTAAATTAAAAGCAACAACAGGGTACCATTTTGCATGCATTAGAATAGCCACAAATTACCAAGTGTTGGAGAGGATGTGAAGAAAAGAAAACCCTGGTGCTACTGGCAGGAGTGTCAAATTGTACCTTTGAATGTGGAGAGCAATCCTTCAGCACTTGATGAAATAAAATATTCACATACCCTTTGACTCAGAGAACCACTCTTGAGTACATTCCCAAGAGAAATTCTGGCACAGGTTCATGAGAAGCTATAAATAAAGATGTTTCTTGCATCATTTTTATGGAGGTAGCAAGTTGAAAGTGCCCAAAATAAACAGAATGGACCAGTAAAGTGTGATGGGTGGCCAAGATAGATTATGCAGCAGTCAGAAGCAGTGAACTCGATGTGCCAACAGCGACTTAGAGGGCTGTCTAGAGTGAAAACTATAAGAAGCAGAGCTGTGTGGCCCAATGCCATTTATGTTTATGAAAAACACCTCACACACAAAACAACACTATACATTTTAGGAAGTGATACTCATGTCCAAGGACCTCATCAACCAGAACAGCGTATGTCTGAAAGAGGTGTATAACACTTAACAGCATGGTTTATGGAGCCAGACCACTTGCGTTCAAATCCTGGCTCTCCCACAGACTTACTCTGTCCATTTGAGCAAGTCTCTTAACTTCTCTGTAATGTTTCTTTGTCTGAAAGAAAAAATGGGAAATAGAAATAGTAATGATTCCATGGGGTTATTGTGAGGAATAACTGAGTTAATATAAAGTGCTTAAACAATGCCTGGCAGTAAATGTTCACGGTTATTCCTATTATTATCGTCAATAATAATATGAGTGGGGAATCAAGAGTGAAGAGAAAAATAAGATTTAAAAAAAAAAAAAAAAGAAGAAGGTGGGGGCCAGGCCTGGTGGCTCATGCCTGTAATCCCAGCACTTTGGGAGGCTCAGGCGGGCAGATCACCTGAGGTCCCGAGTTCAAGACCAGCCTGGCCAACTTGGTGAAACCCCATCTCTACTAAAACTACAAAAATTAGCCGGGCGTGGTGGTGGATGCCTGTAATCCCAGCTACTCAGGAGAGTAGCAGGCAGGACAATTGCTTAAATCCGGGAGGCAGAGGTTGCAGTGAGCAGAGATCCCGCCATTGTACTCTGGCCTGGGTGACAGAGTGAGACTCCATCCAAAAGTGAAAAAACAAAACAAAACAAACAAAAAAAAAAAACAAAGGTGGAGAGACTTAATGTACAATAGTGAGCTATAAATTATATAAATTAAAGGCGATAATTAACTCAAGTCTCTGTGAATCTGAGGTTAAAAACACACACATGCGTTTTCCTCCCTGCAGAAACTTAGAGCATGGTGGAGGATACTGATAACTTCAGTGTAATATGGTAAGGTCCATGATAAGAGAAAACACAGATGGCATGAGAATATGAAAGTAGAACACTTAGCCTGGAAGCTCACAAAGCAATTGTGGAGAATAGGAGTCTTGGCGGGCAGAACGGTCTAGGGCTTAAGATTTGGAAGCTGGGTTAAGATCACAGTTGTGCCTTTTACTAGCTTATATGATTTTTGGCAAGTTACGTTCCCAGAATAATAGCACCTAGATAGAAAATACCCAGGCGCTAAGAATGTATTACCAGAACTCAGAGACCCCAGAGGAATCTTGCTGTCGCCTTAAGTATGCTTGAGTCTTCGCTCTAGGTAGTTCCCATCTCTTCAAGAACAATCCTTCCAGCATATCATCAATCATGTGTATGTTAACCTAAAAGCCCCAGAATGCCTCTCCTTACTGATTTGCTCCGAACATGTCAGATAGTGGGCTGTCTCACTCTTTCGTAATCCTCGGCCAAGTGAAGATGCAGAGAGGGTGATCATATCAGATCTTCGGAGCAGTAGTAGGTGATGGCTGTGGTGGCCTTTAACATCAGGAAGAAGCAATTGCCAGCCAGAGGTGAAGGGTCCTCTGAGCAACTGGCTCGGGAGCTCCTGGCAGGCCGCCCATGCACTGTCACTGACACGTGCTTTGTAGGCTACAGCTGCTGTATTAAAAAGAAATCCACCAGTCACAGAGACTAAGTCAGTAGCTAGAGTGTTACTTTGAAGGTAGTTATTGGTGGAAAGAGGACTTAGTCACTGGAGAGTTTAAAAATCTCATTTTCCAAACACTCTCTAGGTTTGTTCATGTTTCTCACAGAAAGAACATGGAAATGAAAATACTTGAGTGGCCTGAAATTTGCCTGGGGAATCATCTTAGAAGCAAAGAAGGAAAAGAACATCACAGAAATTCCCACAGGCATAATTCCATGGACAGAACTAGACAACATATTCCCTAGCAGTATTGAAACCAAGATCAGGTAAGGGAAAGTAGACAAGCTTTATTTATTTATTTATTTATTTATTTTGAAACTGATAACAATTTAAACAAAGCAAGTAGCCATCAAAGTTTAGTGTTAAGGCCACAGAGGTTGGTGGTGAATGGCATAAGCTCAATTCCTACTGCCACCATTCACAGGCTTTATGACATCGTCGAAGTTTCTCCCTCAGTAAAAGGGAAACGATGATGATAGTATCTACCTAAATAGCCACTTTGGAGAACAGTTTGCCCATTTCTTAAAAAGTTAAACATAGACTTACCATTAGACCTAGTAATTCCACTCCTAGGCATTTACCCAAAAGAACATATATGTCTATGCGAAGACTCAAATGCAAATATTTACAGCAGCACTATTCATAATGGACAACAACCTGAAACAATCCAAATGACCATTAACAATGTGGTACATCCATACAGTGGAATACTGTTCAGCAATAAAAAGTTTAAAACTATAAATACATGCTACGACATGGATGAACTTCAAGAACATTATGCTAAGTGGAAAAAAGTCAGACGCAAAAAAAAAAAAAAAAAACCTACATATTGCATGATTGCATTTATAGGAAATTTCCAGAAAGGACAAATCTATAAAGACAAAAAGAAGATCCACGGTTTTTTAGGGCTGGAGGTGGGAGTAGGATTGAGTGCAGGTTCTCAACCAGGATTGACTACAGAGTGGCACCAAAAAAAAAAAGAAAAACTTTGAGATGATGAAAACATTCTAAGTCTGAATTGTAGTGATGGTTGCACAACTGTATAAATATACTAAAAACTATTGAATGGTACACTTACAATGGGTGATTTTTATGGTACATACATCAAGTTGCTAAAAAACAGTACTTATCTTGTAGGGTTGTTAAAAGGATTACATTAGTTAATATTTATAAAGTACTTAGAAGAGTGACTAATGTAGCAAGCTGTATGTGTGCTTGCTAAACAGTAAAAATAAATGTGGCTGTGTGATTCATCACAAGAGTAAATTACTAACAGTTCCTGTATGTTTTTCTACACCGACAGGAAGCAATTCTGAGTACTTAGGCAATGAAATTAGTTCTTTTCTATAAAATACATTTTTAAGATCACACTAAGCTTGAGGTTATTCCAGGGAAGATTGTAAATCTTGTCACATGAGTTTGCCTTGCCTCTACCTGCCGTAGCTCCAGCCTCATCTCTCACCATTGTCCTCCTTCAAATCCTTGAGCCAAAGAGAACTTCTCGCAGTTCCTCAAGACTCCAGACAATGGGCTTTTGCATATTTTGCTGGCTCTGTATGGAATATCTATCTGCTCTTCCTCTCTGCTATTGGCTGAATGTGTGTGTTCCCACAAAACTCATAGGTTAGAATCCTAACTCCCAAGATGATGGTATTAGGAAGCAGGGGCTTTGGAAAATGATTAGGTCATGAGGGTGCAGCCCTCATAAATCCGGTGGGTGGCCTTATGAAAGAGACCCAGAGAGTTCCCTGTCCTTTCTACCACATGAGGACACAGGGAGGAGATGGCCATTTGTGAGCCAGAAAGTGAGCCCTCATCAGACACCATATCTGCCAGCTCCTTGATCTTGGACTTCCCAGCCTCCAGACCTACGAGAAATAAATGTTTGCTGTTTATAAACTACTCAGTCTATTGTATTCTGTAATTGCAACCCTGACTACAATGCTACCCATGGTCTACTTACTTCCTACCTACAGTTCAAGTCTTCATTTAGGGTTACTTCCTCTGAGAAGCATTTCCTGTTTCTTTCTCAATGTCCTTAACACTCCTCCCCTCAACACACATACACACACACACACACACACACACACACACACACAACACATTTTATACTGGATTTGCCAATTGATGTTTTGCCTTTTGACTCCCACATCAGATGGAGTGCTTATATCCCCAAGCACTCAGAACAGTGCATGGGGCAGAGGAGACACTCAATAGACACCAGTGCAGGTTTTCAACCAGGGTGATTTTGATGCCACCAGGAAACACTTGGCAATTTTGTCACCTTAAAAGTTCCCTCATGCCAATGTTCAGTCAATCCCTACTCTCACTGCCAGCCTTAGGAGAAACCACTGATTTGCTTCCTGTCTATTCTGAAAATGTTATGCAAATGAAATTGTATAACACATAGTACTTTGCATCCATCTTCTTTCATTTAGCATAATATTTGGTGGTCACACCTGGGGAGCAGGGGAGGGGTGCTAGTGGCATCCAGTAGGTAGAAGCCAGAAATGTTACAAAAACATTTTACAATAAACGTAACAGCCCCCACAGCCAATAATTATCCATTCCAATGTGTCAATATGCTGAGGTTGAGAAATTCTGCACTAGTGAAATGAATAAAAGTGTGAATTAATGAACAAATGAATCCTCTTTTCTGACATGAATTTAAGGATTGTTCTCACTGTCCTTTCAAATTCTTTTAAAAAAAGAAAAGTCTCTGAAAATATTTCCATATCCCTTCTCTTCCCACATTTCAACTTTGTTTCTCTAACAATGGTGTTTTCAAAGAACAGCTCAGAATGGGAGAAATACCAGGATTATTGCACTGGGGGAACTGATGTTCTGCACAGGCTCCCTTAGACATAAACCCAAGCAGGTGAGGTGTTGCCAGCAGCCTTCAGCTGTCAGCCCTGAGCTGAAGAGTCACCTCAGCTAAGGTCAGGGCCCCTTCCCAGAGCAACGCATAACCTGAGACTAGCTCATAAGGGGATGTAAAGTCCCAGCCAATTCACCGGAACTCAGTACAATCTCAGAATTCCTTGTAGAACTGACAGCGGCCT
Organism: Mandrillus leucophaeus; assembly: GCF_000951045.1. NCBI lineage: Eukaryota > Metazoa > Chordata > Mammalia > Primates > Cercopithecidae > Mandrillus > Mandrillus leucophaeus. The sequence continues at coordinate 1,018,697 of NW_012103865.1, forward strand.
TTGATAAGACAGCATCACAGCACCACAGCCAACCTTTCCCTCTGACTGACTCTCTCATTTCCTTCCCTTCTCTTCCCATCCCATCGCTTCCTCTCCACAGGTGTTCATCATAAAATCAATCCCTGATAAAGCTCCTCCACTGTAATCTTCAGGAGTCTGCCTCCCAAATGTGACAATATGAAACAATGACTCTGGCTTCTCAAATTTATACTGGAGCATAAAAACTTTTAATGTACAAAAATATATATCTATAAGATAACCTATCATGACAGATACCAGATCAGTGGTTGTTTGGGGATGGAGGGCAGGAAGGAACTGCAAAGGGTCATAAGGAAATTTGGAGGGAAGGTGACATAAATGTTCATAATCTTGATTGTGGTGGCAAGTTAACAGGGATGTCAAAGCTTATCAAGGCATATACTTTAAATATGTGCAGTTTATTATGTGTCAGTTAAACCTCAATAAAGCTGAAGAAAGGAAGAGAAAGAAAGAAAGAAAGAAAGAAAGAAAGAAAGAAAGAAAGAAAGAAAGAAAGAAAGAAAGAAAGAAAGAAAGAAAGAAAGAAGAAGGAAGGAAGGAAGGAAGGAAGGAAGGAAGGAAGGAAGGAAGGAAAGAGAAAGGAAGAAAGAAAGGAAGAAAGAAAGGAAGGAAGGAAGGAAGGAAGGAAGGAAAGAAGAGGAGGGGGATGGAGGGAGGAAGGGAGGTAGGGAGGAAGGAAGGAAGGAAGGAAGGAGGGAAGGAAGAGACCTTAGAGTCTGAGAAATTAGGAGAAATTACACGATATGTAATATAGATATTTTCATTTTTTCATTTTCTTTTGTTTTTGTCCATGTGAATACATATTTTATAAGGATATTATTACAGTATATATTAGCTGTTCTCAGCTTCAATACTGTCACACTGATATGTCCCGATGAACTGTGAGACGTTCTACCTAAACTTGTTATTAATCATATTTAAAGTACCCCAGTTTGCTAAGGTTTATCCTTTTAATATAGCATAGCACACCCAAGATTAGAATTACAATAATGTCGATTTTACTCTCTTACATTTGGTATGTTTTCCTAAGTGAGAAAGCTAGCACACAGAGTTTCATATAACCATTGATCAATCCTTAGGAAAATGTCAAGTGTTGAGAACCAGTAATGTAAATACTCAGTACTCAGTGGTATCTTGGCAAATATTGTATCTTAACACTCTGTCACAGATGTTGTTATATGGTCTTATAATTGACATTTTCCTTTAATCCAAGTAAAATATACAAGTGGTAAAAAACAAACAAAAAAAAAATCACATAAATAATAACAGCCTCCTTCTAATCCCCTCCCCCTTCTGCCAGTATAAGTTCCTAAGGGCAATTTTCTTCCTTTCTTCTTTGCTTTTTTTCCTTCCTTCCTCCCTTCATCTTTCCCTACTCCCATTCCTCCCTCCTTCTTTCCTTCATATCTGTGTTTCTTTCTGGGTAGATAATTTACTTACATGGGTCAAAAATTTAATGAGTTGTGACTGTTACACACAACAAAAACTCTCCCTCATACCCTGGTACTCAGTCACCTATGTTTCCTCCTCAAAAGCAACCATTTTGTCAGTTCTTTGTCACTCCATTAAGCAATATCGGGAAGCATATACATGTATGTGTATTTCACACATTTACAGAATATTTCCAACTTTTAAGACAATAATATTCATCATTTTACATCTTGCTTTTTTCACTTATTAATATATGGAATATCATTAAATATTAACATGAAAGAGCTTCCAAATTCTTTTTAAAGATGCAAGATATTCTAAATACTGATGTATTGAATTAGCCCCATAACAATGAACATTAGGTGCTTTCCAATCTGTTTCTATTACAAGAAGTGTTGTAATTTATAACCTCATAGGAAGGCAAGTTCATGTCCCCACATATCTGCAGAGCAGAGCGTTTGGCTGCACCCAACACTTGTGGTCAAGCAGTGACCCTTCCCTGTTTCAGAGCCCAACCTGAGGTTCTTTCCAGGCCTAGGGAGGGAGGCAAGCTTGAAACTGTGCATATCTGTAGAGCACAGCCTCTGGCCTTGCCCATCCCAAGTGGGCAAGCAGTGACCTCAGAGACCTCATCCAGCCCTAAGGCTAAGGCCCAGTCTGTAGCCCTGTCCAGCCAGATTCCAAACAGCCCTATGAAAGAGAGCCTGCCAATCTGCTCAATCAGACATGATTGCAGAGCCCAGCCACAAGTTCCACCTGAACACAAAGCCCAGCCAGCGCTCTCACTAGAGTGCAGAGTACCGCCAGCAGCTCCAGCTGACCTTTGAGCTCAGGTAGCAGCTCAACCAACTAAAGAACCCAAGAGCGAGGTGTGCCTGCATAAGGTCACTACCAGCTGACCCGTTCAGAAACACAGGCCAGGCTAAACAGCGAAGCTCCGTTCCCAGCGCAGAACACCAGCAAAAACCAGACAAGGTGGGTGATTCCTCAAATGTGCAGACAGTGACACAAAAAAATTAATAATGCTCCAATAATGGACCCTAAAAAACGAAGATCTATAAAATTTCAAACAGCAGTACCACTCATCTAGGAAACAGACCCTGGATGACTGACAAAAATTTCAGAAAAAAATCCTCTTCAAGAAGCTCAGGGAACTACAAGAAAACATGGGCCGGGCGTGGTGGCTCAAGCCTGTAATCCCAGCACTTTGGGAGGCCGAGACGGGTGGATCACGAGGTCAGAAGATCGAGACCATCCTGGCTAACACGGTAAAACCCCGTCTCTACTAAAAAATATTTAAAAAACTAGCCGGGCGAGGTGGCAGGCGCCTGTAGTCCCAGCTACTCGGGAGGCTGAGGCAGGAGAATGGCGTAAACCCGGGAGGCAGAGCTTGCAGTGAGCTGACATCCGGCCACTGCACTCCAGCCTGGGCAACTCCAGAGCAAGACTCCATAAAAAAAAAAAAAAGAAAACATGAATAGAAAATTAAATAAAATTTAAAATACAATACAGAAACAAAACAAAAAGTTTGGCAACTCTTCAGTGGCAGACTCAATCAAGCAGAAGAAGGAATCAGTAAGGTTGAAGATGGTACATTTGAAATTACTCAGGGAAGAAAGAAAAGAGAATAAAAAGAAGAAAGAAAGCCTATGGGAATTATAGGATACCATCAAGATAATTAAATTTACATAATAAAAGTGGCACGGGGAGGATTGCTTGAGGCCAGGAGTTCAAGACCAGCCTGGGCAACACAGCAAGATCTCCATCTCTAAAAAAATAAAATTAGCCAGGCATGGTGGCACACATCTGTAGTCCCAGCTATTTCAGAAGCTGAGCTTGAGCCCAGGTGTTTGAAGTTATGGTGAGCTATGATTATGTCACTGCACTCCAGCCTGGATAACAGAGAGAGATCCTGCCTCAAATAAATAAATAAGTAAAAATAGAAGTGGCAGAAAGTGGAGAAAGAGAGAAAGTGCCAGAAAGCATGTTTAAAAAAGTGCTTGAAAACTTCCCAAATCTAGGGAAAGATGTCAACATTCAGGTACAGGAAACTCAGAGGTCTCCAACAAAATTCAGCTCAAAGAGGTGTTCAACAAGACATATCATAATCAAACTGTCAAAAATTAAAGACAGAAAGAACTCTGAAAGCAGAAAAAAATAAGGAAATATCACATCTTAAGGAATCTCAATGTGACTAGCGTGGATGTCTCAGCAAAAACCCTGCAGATAAGGACAGAGTGGGATAATACACTCGAAGTGCTGAAGGAAAACAGTGCCAAGCAAGAATATATCCAGAAGAAGTTCATCTGAAATAAGGAAGAATAAAAACTTTACAAAACAAACAAAATTTAAGAGTGTTCATCATTACTAGTCCTGCCTAGTAATCATGCAGGAATTGCTAAAAAAGAGTTCTTTAAGCTGAAATAAAAGGCATTTAATTAATAACAAAGCCTATGAAAGTATAAAACTCAATGGGCAAATTCAGAATACTCTACTACTCCAATAGTGGTGTACAAAGCAATTTTATCTCTACTATGAGGGTTAAAAGATAAAATTATTAAAAACAACAATAGCTGCAATAAATTGCTAAGGGACATAAATTACACAAAGATGTAAAATTTTATATCAATAATATAAGAGGTAGGGGGTTAAAAGTGTAGAATTTTTGTATGTGAATAGAGTTAAGTTGTTATCTGCTTAAAATAGCCTAGTATAAGTATAAGATGTTTCATGTAAGCCTCATGGTAACTACAAAGCAAAAACAAAAAACTATAGTAGTTGCACAAAACATAAAAAGAAATAATTCAAAGCATACCACTACAGGAAACCACCAAACCACAAAAAACAATAGCAAGGGATGAGAAAAGAAAAACGACAACAAGAGAACAAGTTACAACATAGTAGTAGAAAGTCCACACCTATTAAATAATTACCTTAAATATAAATGAATTAAATTATCCAATCAAAAGAAAGTAACTGAGTGGGTTTAAAAAAAAATGTAGCCTGCAAGAGGCTCACATTATTAGTAAAAACACACAGAGACTGAAAGCAAAGGGATGGAAAAAGATATTGCATGCAAATGGAAACCAAAAGAGAGCAGTGGTAGCTATACTGATATCAGACCTAATAGACTAAGTCAAAAACTGTAAAAAAAAAAAAAAAAAAGACGAAGAAGGTCATTATATAATAATAAGGGGTTCAATTCATGAAAAGGACAAAACAAGTGAATACATATGCTCCCAACATTAGAACATTTAAATATAAAAATCAACTATTAAATTATCTGAGGGCAGGCTGGGTGTGGTGGCTCACATCTATAATCCCAACACTTTGGGAGGCTGAGGCAGGAGGATCCCTTGAGCCCAGAAGTTTGAAACTGGCCTGGACAACATAGTGAGACCTCATCTCTACAAAACATAAACAAAATTAGCCAGGCATGGCAGTGTACACCTGTAGGCCCAGCTACTCAGGAGGTGGGAAGATCATTTGAGTCCAGAAGGTCGAGGCTGCAGTGAGCCAAGATCACACCACTGCACTCCAGCCTGGGCAACAAAACAAGACTCTATCTCAAATAAATAAACAAATAGTCTGAAGGGAAAGATAGACTGCAATATAATAATAGTAGGAAACTTAACAATCCACTTTGAACAATGGACAGATCATCTAGACAGAAAATGAGTAAGATAACATTGGCTTTGAATTACAAGTTAGGCTAAATGGAACTAATACACATATACAGATCATTTCATCCAACATCAACAAAATACATATTCTTCTCAAGTGCACACAGAACATTATTTAAGATGGCTCTAAATGTTAGGCCACTGATAAGGTTTGGGTCTGTGTCCCTGCTCAAATCTCATGTCAAATTGTAATAATCCCCAGTGCTGGATGTGGGGCCTGGTGGGAGGTGACTGGATCACAGGGGTGGATTTACCCCTGGAGCTGTTCTTGTGATAATGAGTTATTATGAGATCTGATTGTTTAAAAGTGTTTAGTACCTCTCCCTTCTCTCTTCCTCCTGCTCTAGCCATGTAAGATGTGCCTGCTTCTCCTGCCATGCTTCCCATACAGCCTGTGGAACTGTGAGCCAATTAAACCTCTTTTCTTTATAAATTACCCAGTCTCGGGTATTTCTTTATAGCAGTGTGAGAACTGACTTAAATAGCCACAAAATGAGGCTTAACAAATTCAACAGGATTAAAATCATAGCAAGTATATTTTATTATTACAATAGTATGATACTAGAAATCAATAACAGGAGAAATCTTCAAAAATTCACACATATATGAAAATTAAAGATCATGCTCTGAACAATCATTACATCAAAGAAGAAGTCAAAAGGAAATTGAAAAATATTCTGAGACAGACAAAATTGAAGCACAACATATCAAAACTCATGGGATGTGGTAAAAGCAGTTATAAGTGGAAACTTTATAAACACCTATATCAAAAAGGAAGAAAGAGCTCAAATAAGCGATCTAATGTTATACCTAACAAACTAGAAAAGGAACAAACTAAGCCCAAAGTAAGCAGAAAAAAGGAAATAATAAACAGTAGAGTGGAAATAAATAAAATAGGAATTAGAAAAACAATAGATAAAATCAACAAAATTGGCCAGGCATGGTGGCTGACACCTGTAACCCCAGCACTTTGGGAGGCTGAGGCAGGCAGATTGCCTGAGTGCAGGAGTCTGAGACCAACCTGGGCAACATGGCAAAACTCCATCTCTACAAAAAAAAAAAAAAATACAAAAATTAGCCAGGCATGGCCATGTGTGCCCACAGCCCCAGCTACTTGGGAGGCTGAGGTGGGAGGATCACTTGGGCCCAGGAGGTCGAGACTGCAGTGAGCTGAGATTGTACCATTGCACTCCAGCCTGAGTGACAGAGCAAGACCCTGTCTCTAAAAAGTAAAATAAGTTAAGATAAAATAAAATAAACAGAACAGTTGGGCCTTTTTGAAAATATAAACAAAAGTGAAAAAAACCTTAGCCAGACTAGGGAAAAAAGAGACTACTCAAATAAAATCAGAAATGAAAGAGGAAACACAACAAATAGTACAGAATACAAAAGATCATAAGAAACTACCAAGAACAATTATATTCTAGCAAATAGGATAACAGAAAAAAATGGATAAATTCTAGACATATACAACCTACTAAGACTGAATCATGAATAAACAGAAAATCTCATTACATCAAGAATGAGTAAGAAGGTTAAGTTGGTAATAGAAAGTCTCTCATCAAAAAGAGCCCAGGACCAAATGGCTTCACAGCTGAATTCTAGCAAACATATAAAAAAACTAATACTGTATTAGTCCATTTGTGTTGCTATTAAGGAATACCTAAGACTGGGTAATTTATGAAGAAAAGTGGTTTATTTGGCTCACAGTTGAGCCAGCATCTGCTTCTGGTGGGGCCTCAGGAAGCTTACCATCATGGTAGAAGGCAAAGAGGAGCAAGCCAGCATGTCACACGGCGAGAGAGGGAGCAAGCGAGATGCCAGACTCTTTTAAACAATCCGCTCTTGTGTGGACTCACACAGCAAGAACTCTCTCATCACCAAGGAGATGGCACTAAGCCACACTATTCATGAGAGATCTGCCCTCATGAACCAACATCTCCCACTGGACACCACCTCCAACACTGGGGATCACATTTTAAGGTGAGATTTGGAGGAGACAAACATCCAAACCATATCAAAAAACTATTCTTTTTAAACTCTTCAAAAAAACATTGAAGTGGAAGGAACACTTCCAGACCCATTTTACAAGCCAGCATTACCCTCATACTGAAGCCAGACAAGGACAGTACAAGAAAAGAGAATTGTAGGCCAATATCCCTGATAAACATAGGTGTAAAAATCCTCAACAAAATACTATAAACTTAATTCAACAGCACACTAAAAATATCATTTACCATAAGCAAGTGTGATTTATCCCCGGGATGCAAGGATGGTCCAACATATGCAAATCAGTGAACATAATTCACCATATTAACAAAATGAAGGACAAAAACCATATGATCATCTCAATAGATGTAGAAAATTTGAGAAAATTCAATATTCGTCATGATTCTCAACAGGTATGGAAGGAATATACCACAACACAATAAAGGCCATATATGACAAGCCCACAGCTAACATCATACTCAAGGTGAAAAGTTGAAAACTTTTCCTCTAATATCAGGAATAAGACAATAATGCCCACTCTCACCACTTTTTTTCAACATAGTACTGGAAGTCCTAGCCAGAGCAATTAGCCAAGAGACAGAAATAAAGGGGATCCTAATATGAAAGGGAGAAATAAAATTGTCTCTGTTTGTTTATATAATCTTATATATAGAAAACTCTATAGAGATTCCACCAAAAAATTGTTAGAACTGATAAGCAATATCAGTAAAGTTGCAAGATACAAAATTAATATACAAAAATCAGTAGCATTCTTGTACACTAACAGTGAACTATCTGAAAAAGAAATTAAGAAAACAATCCCATTTATAGTAGCAACAACGAAAACAACAAAAAAAAATTAGGTGTAAATTTTAAAACATTGGTTAAATGAGGTAAAAGATCTGTATACTGAAAACTGTAAAACACTAATAAAAGAAATTGAGGCCGGGCGTGGTGGCTCAAGCCTGTAATCCCAGCACTTTGGGAGGCCGAGATGGATGGATCATGAGGTCAGGAGACTGATACCATCCTGGCTAACACGGTGAAAGCCCATCTCTACTAAAAAATACAAAAAACTAGCTGGGCGAGGTGGCGGGTGCCTGTAGTCCCAGCTACTCAGGAGGCTGAAGCAGGAGAATGGCGTGAACCCGGGAGGCAGAGCTTGCAGTGAGCTGAGATCCGGCCACTGCACTCCAGCCTGGGCAACAGAGCGAGACTCCGTCTCAAAAACAAAAAAAAAAAAAAAAGGAAATTGAAAATGACTCAAATAAATGGAAAGTTGTCCCATGAAAGAATTAATATCATTAAAATGTCCATACTATCCAAAGCAATTTACAAATTCAATGCAATCTCTATCAAAATTCCAGTGTCATTTTTCACAGAAATAGAAAAAAAATTCCTAAACTTGTATAGAACCATTAAAACAAACCCAGATAGCAAAACAATCATGAACAAAAAGAACAAAGCTGGAGGTATCACACTTCTTGACATCAAAACATGCTAGAAAGCTATGGTAATCAAAAGAGCATAATGTTGGCATAAAAACAGACACACTGACCAACACAGCATGATTCAGAACTCAGAAATAAACTCACACATTTATAGACAATTGCTTTTTAAAAAAATTTAAGAACAGGGTCTTACTACATTGCCCAGGCTGGCCTCGAACTCTTGGGCTCAAGAGATCCTCTCGCCTCAGCCTCCCATGTAGCCGAGACTATAGTCACGAGCCACCATTTGTGGCTAACTTCCTTTTTGCCTAAGGTGCCTAGAACAAACAAAGGAGAAAAGATAAGTTCTTCAAAAGATGGTGTTGGAACACTGGATATTCAGAAACAGAAGAATAAAATTGGATTATTACCTTACACCATATACAAAAATTAATACAAAATATATTAAAGACTTAAATATAGGGCCTGAAACTATAAAACTACTAGAAGAAAACATAGAGAAAAACCTCCACCACATCAGCCTGGGCAACAGTTTTTTGGATATGACCCCAAAAGCACAAGCAACGCAAGCAAAAATAGACAAATGGGATTGCAGCAAACTAAATAGCTTTTGAACAGCAAAGAAAACAATTAGAGTGAAAAGACAACTCACAGTGTGGGAGGAAATACTTGCAAACCACACATCTGATAAGGGGTTAATATTCAGGCTATATAAGGAACTCACACAACTCAAAAGCAGGAAAACAAATAACGTGAGTTAAAAATGGGCAAAGAACCTGAGTAGATATTTCTCAAAAGAAGACATACAAATGGCCAACAGATATGTATAAAATAAATGTGGCCTGGTGCAGTGGCTCACACCTGTAATCCCAGCACTTTGGGAGGCTGAGGTGGGCGGATCACGAGGTCAAGAGATCGAGGCCATCCTGGCCAACACGGTGAAACCCCATCTCTACTAAAACTATGAAAATTAACTGGGCATGGTGGCACACACCTGTAGTCCCAGCTACTCGGGAGGCTGAGGCAGGAGAATTCCCTGAACCCAGGAGGCGGAGGTTGCAGTGAGCCGACATGGCGCCACTGCACTCCAGCCTAGCAAAAGAGCAAGACTCCGTCTCAAAAAAATAAAAATAACTAAATACATTCTCAACATCACTAAATATTAGAGAAATGCAAATTAAAACCACAATGAGACAGTACCTCACACTATTAGAATAGCTATTATCAAAAAGATGAAAAACAAGTGTTGGTGCGGATGTGGAGAAGAGGGGACCCTTGCACACTATTGGTGGGAATGTAAATTAGTACAGCCATTATAGACAACAGCATGGAGGTGTTTTGAGAGCTCCAGCCAAACTGATGTTCCAGTACCAGAGTGGCTAGCAACACTGCCCCTAACAGGAAATGAAGGGGAACTGGATAGGGATGTTTACCATGTCCTTTCATGGGATATTTCTTTTAACCAGGGGGTGGACTAATGCCTAGTTTTCAGCCTGGGTTCAGGGGATCCCTCACACAGAACACTCTTTTATACTGGCAGACACTCTTGTGACCCTTGTCTGACCCATGCCCAGTTTATGCCTGCCTGGCGATCAGTCTGGTGCTGGGAGCCTGACCTTGTGTTCTCCTCAGCATCTCAGGGAAAACCCAACTTGGGGCATATCCTAGTCCTTCAGAGGGGAGGCACAAATTCAATGCACCACCAAAATAGGAAACAAGGTCAGCAATTTTTGCTTACAGATATTGGGCAAGGAGATGCAATGAATGAAAAGCGCAGTCCTCCATCCCTGGGTCGAGAGGCAGGAAGGAAGAGTTAGGCAGAGAGAGAGAAGCCCATGGCAACTAGCTGTACATATGAGGACTAGGATTGGGGGCACTTTAAATTCACTGGAAAATACCCGAATGGCCCATTTAAAGGAAGCAGTAAGGAAGGAGAGAGCCCAGTCTTCTAGGCCGGATAGATGTCTCTGAATTCTTATCTCTGGCCACCAGCTTGAGCCATTTGGATGTGAGGTGGAACTAGAAATTCTGTCTGGGATTACAGGCGTATGCCACCACGCCCAGCTAATTTTTGTATTTTTTAGTAAAGACAGGGTTTCACCATGGTAGTCAGGCTGGTCTCAAACTCCTGACCTCATGCTCCGCCCGCCTTGGCCTCCCAAAGTGCTTGAGCCATTTGGCTCAAGCAGACTGAGTTCTCCTTCTGGTGTGAGAAACTTAAACTTGTATTCAAAATCAATGCCAAGGCAACATAAAATAGAACTCACTACAGGAGGGGAAATGAGAAGATACTGTAGAAAAGAGTACAAGGTTTCTATTAGAAAAAAAAAGGAATATGTTTTTGAGATCTATTGCTCAGCATGGTGACTATAGTTAATGCACATTTCAAAATTGCTCAGAGTAAATTTCAAATATCTCATCACAAAAAATAATCAGTGAGGTGGTGGATATGTTAATTAGCTTGACTTATACATTTGTACCTACATCAAAACATCACCCTGTACCCTATAAATTTATATAATTATAATTTGTCAATTAAAAATAATAATGACTTCAAAGTATATCATGCCACAGGTGGAAACCATGTTTATATCTAAATTCTTAAAACTGCTGGATCAAAGGGTGCATTTGTAAAACAGAAGACATCACTAAACTGCCCTCTGCAGAAGCTGTACCAATTTACACTCCCACTGGTTAAATAAAAGAATGATTTTCCATGACTCCGTGCCAACACTGAGTCATCAAACATTTTGAGTTTTGTCAACTTGATAGACAAAAGCATATCATAGTGTAGTTTTAACTGATAATTACCATAAGTATATAAAGTGTTTTAAAATTTTTAGTATTTGTAAACCATCTATACGTCCATTTTCATGTATGTTTTCTTCATCTTCCCATTTTTTTCCATTGGGCTTCTGTTCTTTTAATGTATCGATTTTTAGCTCTTTCTACAGTAGAATAATTAAAATTAGCTTTTTTGATTATGAAATAAGCACAGATATTTTTCCCAGTTATGTTTTTGACTCATTGGATTTTGCCAAGTAGATTTTTAAAAATTGTATGTAATTGAATTTATCAATCTTTTAAGGTTTCTGTATTGGTATTACAGTTAACAAGACTATCTCTGCTCTTAGATGTTTTAAAAGTTTTTCCATAAGTTCTTGAGGCATTTTATTGGCTTCCTCTTTATAACATTTAGATATTTGATCCATTTAGAGGTGTTCCACGTGTAAGATGTGAGGTATGGATCCAAATACATTTTTGGGCCAGGCATGGTGACTCATGCCTGTAATCCCAGCACTTTGGGAGGCCAAGTCAGGCAGAGCATGAAGTCAGGAGTTCGAGACCAGCCTGACTACCATGGTGAAACCCTGTCTTTACTAAAAAATACAAAAATTAACTGGGTGTGGTGGCATGTGCCTGTAATCCCAGCTACTCAGGAGACTGAGGCAGGAGAATCGCTTGAACCTGGGAGGCAGAGGTTGCAGTGAGCCGAGATCATGCCACTGCACTCCAGACTGGGTGACAGATCAAGACTCCGTCACAAAAAACACAAACAAACAAACAACAACAACAACAAAAAGCCCTCAGTTGCCCCAATATCATTTATTGAATAGTCAATTTTTTGTTTATTTGAAAAGGCAACTTACTTAAAGCTTTCCAGTATCAATTATTTAATTCCAAATGACATGATTAAAGCGCTATTTACTGAGCTTTCAAATGTAGATAATACCACTGGCTCATCCACGAAAGATGAGAATTTGGATCGCATACACCACCCCTCCTCTGCCTCCTCCAATGTTTGATAATTATATCATGTTTTGTTCCTCTACTTAGTGCTTTTCCCACTTCAAATAATTTACTTATTCCACTATTTCTTGTTTCAATAGCTCTAATCAGTATCCAGAGTAAAATTAAGTGAGCAGGAGGCTATTGACCTGAGACAGTCTCCATGCTTTGAATTCCTATGAAACAAAATGCAACCTAACTTAGTATGTAAACAAACTGAAACTTAACTTAGGAGTTTCATTTTTATAACAGACAATCAGGTCTTTGCCAATCACAAGCAGCCAAGCTTCAGCTAAGTGGAAGCAGCCAACTGACTGGCTCATGTTTAAATCAAGCAAAACACTTAGCTACAACAAATCAAAGTTAGCTACAACAAATCAAACTATTTCTGTACTTTATTTTCCTGTTCTGCTTATAAACACCCATTGCCTACAGTTGCAGAGCTCTCAGAACCACTTCTGGTTCTGAGTACTGCCTGATTCATGAATCATTCTTTACTCAAATGAACTAGAAGAAAACCCAGGTAGTACCATTCAGGACATAGGCATGGGCAAAGACTTCATGTCTAAAACACCAAAAGCAACGGCAGCAAAAGCCAAAATTGACAAATGGGATCTCATTAAACTAAAGAGCTTCTGCACAGCAAAAGAAACTACCATCAGAGT
>NW_012103865.1:1032538-1109308 GCF_000951045.1 Mandrillus leucophaeus
GCATTGGGAGTTATACCTGATGTAAATGACGAGTTGATGGGTGCAGCACAGCAACATGGCACAAGTATACATATGTAACAAACCTGCATGTTATGCACATGTACCCTAGAACTTAAAGTATAATAATAATAATAATAAAACCTTCCATGAGATTGTCATATGTTTATAATAAAGTTAGATTTTTTCATATAAAAAAATAAAAATAAAAATAAATTGTCTGAGGTTTTTCTTTTAACACTAAGTACCCCTCTCAGCAATAGGAAGATAATAGCCCATAGAAGTGAACATTTTTTTCTTTTTGTTGTCTCTACTCCGTAGTATTCTCAACAGGGCCCAAACTAAAAAAAAAATAATAATAATAACAACAGTAATAGTGTGTGGAGATAGACTGTAAGAATGCAGATCAATGTTTTATTATTCTGTGATTCTTAAAGTAAATATCTATGAGTCCATACTCACATAAATAACTGACTGAATAAATAAATAAATAGAAAGTAGGGACAATTCTCCTGTCAGAAGAATTCCAATTAATAAATGTAAAAAATTAAGGAAATAGAGAATCACCATTAGAATACATGCTGCAGGCAAGATTCACTGAAGAACAATAAAACTGATGGGTGAAAGTTTAGGGAGCAACTGGATATTTGCATAGCCTCAAAGTATCTCCCCCAAATATTTATTAGTTACCATGGTGGTGTTAACGTATATCCATACCTTCTTTAATACTCTTCCCTCCAGTGGATGGACTTAATCTACTCAACCCTCACTCCCAGGGTGGGCCGCACTTAGTGACTCCCTTCCAAAAACCAGGGTTTGATGGGGAAAAATAGTGACTTTACAGTGCAGAAATTTGCCAGTTGCTCCACCTTAATCAGGTGGCCAAGGTAAACATCACCAGTGATGAGTCATGTTGATATCCTGTACCTCATGACATGATTCAAGAAGGGCACCTTACCTCTGTGGCAATCTTCCCAAAAGTCCACAACCTTAGTCTTATTCTGAGGAAATATCAGACAAACCCAAATGAAGGGACATGCTATAAAATGGCTGATCAACACTCTTCACAAGTGTCAAAGTCATGAAACACTAGAAAAGGCCAAGAAACTTTCATAGATACGAGAAGAATAAAGAGACATGACAACAAAATTCTGTGTGGTATGCTGGACTAGATCCTGGAACAGAAAAAGAACATTAGTGAAAAAACTGGTGAAATCTGAGTAAAATCTGTAGTTCAGTTAATAGTAACATACCAGGCTGGGAGCAGTGGCTCATGCCTGTAATCCCAGCACTTTGGGAGGCTGAGGCAGGGGGATCATGAGGTCAGGACTTGGAGACCAGCCTGTCCAATATGGTGAAACCCTGTCTCTACTAAAAAATACAAAAAATTAGCTGAGCGTGGTGGCACACACCTGTAGTCCCAGCTACTCGGGAGACTGAGGCAGGAGAATCGCTTGAACCTGGGAGCCGGAGGTTGCAGGGAGCCAAGATTGTGCCACTGCACTCCAGCCTGGGTAACAGAGTGAGACTCCGTCTCAAAAAAAACAAAACAAACAAAAAAAAAGTAATGTACCTAATGTACCAACGTTAACGTATTGGTTTTTATCATTATACCATACTTATGTAAGATTTTCACATTAGGTAAAGCTGGATGAGGGGTATTCAGAAACCTTGTACTATCTTTACAAGTCTTCACGAAATCTAAAATATTTCCAAATATAAAAAGCTTTTTAAAATAAGCGATTGATCTACCTTTGAAATGAAACCTTAAATTACCATGCTGAATTAGCTCTTGGACACTTTAAAATTATGATTACTGGATAAAAACAAAAATGCAGCTGGGCATGGTGGCTGATGCCTGTAATCCTAGCACTTTGGGAGGCCGAGGTGGGAGCATCACTTGAGCCCAGGAATTCAAGACCAGACTGGAAAGCATGGTGAAACTCTGTCTCTACAAAAAAACACAAAAATTAGCTGGGTGTGGTGGCATACATCTGTAGTCCCTGCTACTCAGGAGGCCGAGGTGGGAGAATTGCTTGAGCTTAGGGGGCAGAGGTTGCAGTGAGCCAAAATTGCACCACTGCATTTCAGTCTGAGCGACAGAGTGAGATCACGTCTCAAAAAAAAAAAAAAAAAAAAAAAAAAGGTGGACTGTGGTGGCTCACATCTGTAATCCCAGCACTTTGGAAGGCCAAAATGGGTGGATCACCTGAGGTCAGGAGTTCAAGACCAGCCTGGCCAACATAGTGAAAGTCCATCTCTACTAAAAACACAAAAAGTTAGCTGGGCGTGGTGGTGGCCACCTGTAATCCCAGCTACTTGGGAGGCTGAGGCAGAGAGAATTACTTGAACCTGGGAGGTAGAGGTTAAAGTGAGCTGAGATTGTGCTACTGCACTCCAGCCTGGGCAACAGAGCAAGACTCCATCTCAAAAAAAAAAAAAAAAAAGTTTAGTTTCAGTGATTGTCAAACAATTAGTTTACTCTGCAAGTAGGTAATGATAACATCATTTTTCATTCCATTTTGCATGCTCTTCTCCATGTAGGGGTTTACCTTGTATCTCTGTATTCTGATAGCCTGGAGTTGTTTTCCTTATTGATACAAATGAAAAGTGAAATCTTTATATGTTTTCCAACTTATTAAATTAGTAATGTTAAAGATAATTTTAACAAAGTTAAATGGAATTATTTTAAAATTCTGTTTCTTTGCAGTAAATGTAATCCCAATATAAGACAATATGACTCACATATTTGTGAAAACGAATAGGGCCAATCGTTCCCATTATCACTACAATTATCTATGGTGAGGCCTCTCTATCTTCTACCAGTCCCTCTTTTTTTCACTCACTCAAAATATATGTATCAATGGTCAAATGTGTCCCAGACATTGTGCAAATCGATAAAGGTAACACAAGAAAATGTGTACTCTGAGAACTTCTTATTCTGCCCCAGTTCAGGAGATTCATGCAACTGCCAAGTAACAAAAATAAGAGCTAGCAGTTACTGGAGTACCTCAATCCTCACAACTCGTCATAAGGCCGGTGTTATCATTAGATATTCCCCATGTGTATGCAGGATGAGGAAATAGGTTCAGAGAGGTCAAGTGGCTCACCCAAGGGGCACAGCTAAGTGAAAGGCACTATAGGCATCTCAAACTATCTCCTTCCCAAAGACTTCACTGCAGAGCAGGAGAGTCACCCTGACACCAGCCCAATGGGTTCATCTTGCCCATTACCCAGATAGAGCTGATTTATCAAGACAAGGGAATTGCAATAGAGAAAGAGTTTAATAGACATAGAGCCTGCTAAACAGGAGACCAGAATTTTACTATTACTCAAATTAACCTTTCAAAATTCGGAGGCAGAGGCTAAGGGGCTTTGTGGGTTTTTTTGTTTTTGTTTTTTCTTTTGAGATGGAGTCTTGCTCTGTCACCCAGGCTGGAGTGCAATGGCATGATCTTGGCTCACTGCAACCTCTGCCTCCCGGATTCAAGCAATTCTCCTGACTCAGCCTCCCGAGTAACTGGGATTACAGGCACATGCCACCATGCCCGGCTAATTTTTGCATTTTTAGTACAGACAGGGTTTCACCATGTAGGCCAGAATGGTCTTGAACTCCTGACCTCAAGTGATCCACCCGCCTCAGCCTCCCGAAGTGCTGGGATTACAGGCGTGAGCCACCATGCCCACCGGCTAGTTTTTTAACAATGGTTTGGTGGGCAAGGGGCTAGAGAACGGGTGCTGCTGATTGGTTGGGGATGCAATCACAGGGGTGTGGAAAACCGCCCTCAGTGCACTGAGTTGCATCTGGATGAGGGCCACAGAGGAGTCACTGATCCAGGTGGAGTCATCCTGTCATCAGAAATGGAAAAGTCTGAGAAGGTATCTTCAAAGGCTAGTCTTAGGTTTGACAAAAGTGGTTATTTACAGGGATAACTGGGGAAGTTGCAGAGCTTGTGACCTCTGGAACAACGTCTGGTAATTCTAATGCCTACATCTTAGCAGAATTCAGGCCCCTCTCATAATCCTAAACTTGTTGGACTTTTATTAGTTTTATAAAACTGCTTTAGTTTGGGGAAGGGCTATTATCATTTAAACTATATACCAAATTTCTCCCTATATTAGCTCGTCCCATGCTCAGGAATGACCAACGGCAGTTTGGAGGTTAAAGGCACAATGGAGTTGGTGAATTCAGATGTTTCACCTTGGTAATTTCCTCACTGTTAAAATTTTTGCAAAGGCGGTTGCTGCGCCTCTTGTCCACACCTGCGCGCTCCCCAAGGGGTCCCTACCCACCCCGCCCCTGGCTGGGGGCCGTAGGCTGGCCCCGCCCCGCTGCGCCTGAAGGGGGCCTCTGCCAGGGCAGTTTCTCTCTGAGGCTGCGCGCTAAGGCGGTGGGCGGTCCCGGGCAGGTCCAGAAGCCGGGCTGCCTGTGCCAAGTTCCGGGGAGCTAGCTGCTGCTGCCGCCGCTCTTCCGGAGCCTGCAGCATGGGGCCCCTGCTGCGCACCGTGGAGCTCTTCTATGACGTGCTGTCCCCCTACTCCTGGCTGGGCTTCGAGGTGACGCTGGGGTGGCCGCCTCGGCGGGGCCTGGGGTATGAGGGCGGAGGGAAAAATGAGCGCAGGGCACAGGGACAGAGGTCTCGTGAAACTCCTGGCGCCGCCCACGGGATTAGGGCAAGCAGGGAGAGCTCCAGGGCTGAAGGTCACTTAGTGCTTTTAAACGCAATAGAGTCGCTGGCTCCAACCCGAGCCTTTATATCCCGACTGCAGTTTCCCACGGTGGTGGAAAGAGGGGCGGCTCCAAACATTCGGGGAGAAATGCAGAACATGCCCACCTCTTAGCCCAACGATGGCAGTTTTGGGGAAAACTGGCCACAGGAGCGAAGATCCTGGAATAGATTTCTGGTAGAGGGGAGAGTTTTGCGATTTCAAACCAAACAATGTAGGGTGTCCGCATAACCTCTGCTCTGCACTTAGCGGCTCCCTTCCCTTTCCCTCGGCTCTTTCACTTTTCCATCTTGCACACTGGCAATCGTTCTTGACCTCTGCCCGCAGGTCCTTTGCCGGTATCAGAATATCTGGAACATCAACCTGCAGTTGCGGCCCAGCCTCATAGGAGGGATCATGAAAGACAGTGGTAGGAAGGGAGGGTCGGGGCAAGGGTGATTTCAGTGGCCCAAGAGAGCCGACCCCAGCGGGTCCTTATATTGGCACTGGCAGCTAGAAAGCTACCCTCTGCCCCGTCTGTACTAAAAATACAGAATTAGCCGGGCGTGGTGGCGCATGCCTGTAAACCTCAGCTATTTGGGAGGCTGAGGTGGGAGAATCGTTTGAACCCAAGAGGCGGAGGTGCGGTGAGCTGAGATCGCGCCATTGCACTCCAGCCTGGGCAACAAGAGCGAAACAACGAGAAAAAAAAAAAAAGAGAGAAGAAAAAAGAAAGCTGCCCTCTGCCCCAAACCCAGGTCGAGGTCCCCAAACCTGGGACCCTTAGGCCTTTTCTCACTTAACGTGCCCAACCTTCTCCTGACAGGAAACAAGCCTCCAGGTCTGCTTCCCCGCAAAGGACAATACATGGCAAATGACATAAAGCTCCTGAGACACCATTTCCAGATTCCCATCCAGTTCCCCAAGGATTTCTTTTCTGTGATTATTGAAAAAGGTGAAGAGAGTGGGATGCAGACAGGGTATCCAGTGAAGAACAGAGAAGTGGGAGATTGCGGGATTGATAGGATGGAGGGGCTGCAGGAGACTAAAGCAAGTGAAGCCTGCCTTGGGAAACCTCAGGATCAGCGTTGAGGGAGCTGAAGGTTGCCGAGCATGAAAGGGAAGAAGAGCAGGCAAATAGGTCATGGGAACCTTGGGTGAGAGGCTGAGGGCAGAGGAGCTCTGGGGGATGTCAGAAGCAAGGAAGAGCTAGTCCTCCACCAGGAAAGCAGCAAGAGGAGCCCTGCCTCTGGGTGCCTTTGCCCCACAGGAAGTTTGTCTGCCATGCGTTTCCTCACCGCGGTGAGCTTAGAGCATCCAGAGATGCTGGAGAAAGTGTCCCGGGAGCTGTGGATGCGCGTCTGGTCAAGGGTGCGTGTGGGGCTCTGGGAATCCTCTGGGAGGACCTTCGATGACTTTCTGACCTTCCCCAGAAATGTTTTCAGGGTCATGATCCTGCCCTCCCCACCACCCCAGAGGATCTACTGTCCTCCAGTCACACCCCTCTCCTTCTGAGAGGCACTGCTTCCTGCTGAGTGTTCTCTTCTTCCTAGGATGAAGACATCACCCAGCCCCAGAGCATCCTGGCGGTGAGTGTCCTGGCTCCACCTCGACTGTACTCAGAGAGAATCGGAGAGCAGTTGGCGGTTGGGGGTAAAGAATACAATAGGTCTCTTATTGCATGGAAAAGGTTATAATTACTGGGGAAGAAAGGATGTCTGTGATTCAGGGGACAAATTACTGAAAAGTCAGAACTAAGGATCCTCAAAAGGATATCTCAAAGTTGAAAGGGGAAGTGCAAAAGGGACAACATATGGGTAGAATTTATTTGCTGAAAGACATCAATGAGAGAAAAATGCTCAGTGTCGGAACCCCTGGACGGGGAGGGATGTAGTATTCACAAGTCTCCACAGACTCCAACACAAACCTCACCAACACATCCAGAGTAGAAGACAGGAGACTTTTTCCAAGAGGCTTTAAAAAGACAAAAAGAGATAACTGACTAATGCCACGGTATATAGAAGCCTGAGTGAGAACAAATGGAAATAGCTCAAAACATTGACCAGTGAGCCACAGATAAGTAAGTTTGTCTTCAGGATTAAATTAGGAAATTCAAAACAGTATTATTCCTCTGGCTTACAAAAAAATAGTTGAAACCTATTCAAATGTAATATATCAAGTGGCAAATCACACAAAAGTTAAATGTATAAGGAATGGCAAATATATCTTCTACAGTCTATATTCCTGCAAAGTACATGTGTAATTTTTAGCTTGCTTTTTTACTTCATATTTAATAATCATTTTTCGTGCCTTTTTTTTTTTTTTTTTTTTTTTGAGACAGGGTCTGGCTCTGTCACCCAGGCTGGACTGCAGTGGCGCAACCTCGGCTCACTGCAACCTTTGCCTCCTGGGCTCAAGCGATCCTCCCACCTCAGCCTCCCGAGTAGCTGGGACTACAGGCACACACTACCATGCCCGGCTAACTTTTTTATTTTTTGGAGAGAAGGGGTTTTACCATGTTGCCCAGGCTGGTCTCGAACTCCTGAGCTCAAGAGATCTGTCTGCCTCCACCTCCCAAAGTGCTGTGTTTACAGGAATGAGCCACTGTGCCTGGCCTCCATGCAGTTTTTAACTCTTTGAAAGTATAGTTCTTTGTTTCTATAGAGGTTCTATTGAGTGGACTTATTTTTGTTTTACTTAACCATTTTTCTGTAAACATTTTGTGTGGTACATAATTCTCTAATTTAACCAAGTCAAAGACAGTGTCTCATTAGGACAGGCTACATGAATTCCTGGGTCACACTTCTGATCTAGGAAGTCAAGATGCAGTGGTTCTCAATCTTGGCTGTGAATTAAAATCGCCTGGAGTACCTTGGAGCTAACCCTTTCCCCCTGGAATTGTGATGTAATTGTTCTTGTTCTTTTTTTCTTTTTTGAGACAATGTCCTGCTTTGTCACCCAGGGTGGAGTGCAGTGGCATGATCATGGCTCACTGCAGACTCAATCTCTTGGGCTCAAGTGATCTCCCATCTCAGCCTTACGAGTAGCTGGGACTTCAAGCATGTGCCACCATGCCTAATTTTTTTTTTAATTTTTTTGTAGAGATGGGGGTTTCACTGTGTTGCCCAGGCTGGTCTCAAACTCCTGAGCTGAAGCAGTCTCCTGCCTCAGTCTCCCAAAGTGCTGGAATTACAGGCATAAGCCACAGTGCTTGGCTCTAGTTCTAAGGGATGACCTCACGTGGAGATTTTTTAAAGCTCCTCAGGAGTTTCAAATGGGCAGCCAAGGTTAAGAACCACCTATCCCAAACTATACCCAAACCACAAACTGAAGCCTTTGTCTTTGTCTTGAAGCCAGGTAGGTGGCTGCAGCCATGTGCCTTGTTACAAGGTCCTCAGGAAGTTCCACTGGAATTAGAGCCTAGCTCTTGATTCGAAAAAAGCATGAGATACTCAGGAACTCTGAGAAGTAGGAAGGAAAGAGCCCTGGACTTGAATTCTAGAGACCTCCATATTAGTGTTGGCTCTGCTACCAACATGTTCTGTAACTCTGAGCAAGTAATGTATCACTTCTGGATTCAGGCTCTTCATTTGTGAAATAAAGAGGTCTATCTAGCTGGTCTCTAAGATGTCCCCTGGTGTTAATTTCTGTGACTGACTCTGTGCCATCTACCTTTTCCACCCATCTCAAGATTTGGGAGAAAGGAAATAGTTCCTCTTGGCAAGGACAGATCTCCACTTGTGGGTGGGTAAGGGCATTGCCAGGAAAACTTGGGGGCAGAAAATAAAAAGACCAGAGTTTTCCTCTGAGATCCCCATCCAATATCATGCAGCCACAGTTGTATTCCCTGCTATATTCCCTTAGGCTGCAGAGAAGGCTGGCATGTCTGCAGAACAAGCCCAGGGGCTTCTGGAAAAGATCTCAACGCCAAAGGTGAAGAACCAGCTGAAGGAGACCACTGAGGCAGCCTGCAGATACGGGGTGAGCAGCTCTTTATGTGTGTTCCCAGCCCCCATCCTGAAGATGGAGACTTGAGAATCTCTAGGTGTGAGTCCCCATGCTTCTGTGCAAAAGCTCGCTTTCCAAGTGTTCTCCTCAATGCTCTTAGACAACCCTCATCTTTTCCCTTCTTTTCCTTGGGCTCAGGGAAAGGAAAGGAAGGAGATGGATAGTGAGAGAAAAGACAGCCTCTTAGAAACAGGAAGGCACCTGGGGCCATGGAGCCTCTTACACCTCTTTCCTTCTGTGAACTCAGAAAAGTACTGACTCGAAGCCTTCAACCCCCGCCTAATACCTGCTCCTTTGCCTTCCTCCTTGCACTGTAACTGCTTTCTCCAGGCCTTTGGGCTGCCCATCACCGTGGCCCATGTGGATGGCCAAACCCACATGATATTTGGCTCTGACCGGATGGAGCTGCTGGCATTCCTGCTGGGTAAGTTAAAGATTCAACACTGAGCCGGGTGCAGTGGCTCACGCCTGTAATCCCAGCACTTTGGGAGGCTGAGGCAGGCGGAGCATGAGGTCAGGAGATTGAGACCATCCTGGCCAACATGGTGAAACCCTATCTCTACTAAAAATACAAAAATTAGCCGGACGTGGTGGTGCACGCCTGTAGTCCCAGCTACTTGGGAGGCTGAGGCAGGAAAATCACTTGAACCTGGGAGGTGGAGGTTGCAGTGAGCCAAGATCATGCCACTGCACTCCGGCCTGGGTGACAAAGCAAGACTCTATCTCAAAAAATAAAAAGATTCAACACTGAACTGCCTTTAACCCCAGCTCCACCCCCACTATATCAGTTGACTGGAAGGAGGGGCTCAGAGCAAAAAATATTCTTGGTACTTCCAGTAGCAAAGCCTTATGCAGTCCGTGCTGTTCAACGTTGAATGGGCAGGGGCTGTCTTCATCGCCATAAAAGAGAAGGAAGCCTTCTGTACCTTGAAGCCAAGCAAGGGTCTTATTAGAAAACCCCTGGGACCTTGTGGGACCAACTCCTGCTGCCAGCACACCTGAGAACAGTGTGCAGAGTCTGTTATTTCCTTCATCCAGGAGAGAAGTGGATGGGCCCTGTGCCTCCAGCTGTGAATGCCAGACTTTAAGATTGCCCGGAGGAAGCAAACTCTTCGTATAAAAACAGCAGGCCATCTGCTGAACCCCAGCTCCACCATAAGGCACTGGGACTTGGATTTCTCTATCTGATAGAGGTATTTTCTGTGGCCCTGGGAGCTGTCTATCTTTCCCCTACCCCCAAGGACACCAGGAAGGGGTCCACCATTAGCTATGTGGCAACCTTTACTTCTATGCCTCACAAGTGCCTTTCAGAGAGTCCCCACTCTGCTTTCCCACAAAATAAACCTAATGCCCTCAGGCAAAATGTTTCTGTGTCTGTATCTGCCCTGGTGTATTCTCATTCCTGGGGTCACATCCTGTCTACTCTAGGGATAGGTGAAGGAGAGCTCTTTTGGTACTTCCAGCCAGATCAGCCATCCAGCCCTCCTTGGGGCTGTGGAAGAAGTGAGAATAGTCCCTCATTCTCTCACACAGAAACTCCCCTGGTCTCTCTATCAGCAACAGAAAACCAAGCCAGATGGACTTTGCAACTAACCAGTTTGGGATTTACTGTCTTCTGACCAGCCACAGTGACTGAGATGGGGCTGGGACCAGAAGCCCAGTGGGAGTGAACAGCAGAGGGAACCAGAGTCTGGCTGAGCTTGTGCCCAGATATTTAAACTGCATCCAGCCACACCTGCAGGACCAGGGCAAGGCAGTACTGGGAAACTGGCTGGAGTTGCTGGGGATTGGAGAAGTTGCACACCTTTTCATAGATAGCTCCCTTAACCCTCAGTGCAGATTCTGAGAAAACTCCAAGTATAACCCCTGTTCCCTACTACATACATGTAACTTTTCCATTCCCCCAGTAATTGATCCAAAGTCCCTGCCTCTAGCTGTGCCCATTGTGCAACTATCAGAATCCCTTGTTTCAATAGTATTTTGACTTCCTTGAGAATACTCTGTATTTGGAAGCTGAAACCTCACTTGGACCCATTGTTGGGAACCAAGTACAGAGCCTTACATAGACCAGAGGAGTTTCAGGAGTCATGCCACCTTCCCTTCTATCTCTCCCTCTGGGTCTGGCTCTTCCCATACTCCATTTTCCCCTTTTATCTCCCATTACTTTCTGTCTTCCTCTCTCACCTTTCCCATATCTCTAGCATCCTCCAGGATTTAAAATCAACTTTACCCAGCTTATCTGTGAAGTAATGACAAAAGAACATCTCCAGATTAAGTACTCCTTTTATTTCAAAGGAGTTTCATGTACAACTACTGTAAAATAAAAATATAGGAAGATGTCCAATCTTAAAAATCATAAGGACAAATTGAGACAAAACTAAGCTTCCCAGAGCAGGGTGAGTGGAACCAGTTTTATGAATAAAGATGCTTGTCTCAGCACTATTTGTTGATATCAAAAATTGTGAACAACTTAAACACCTATTAGGAGGAGAATAATAAATCATGACAGATTCAGGAGATAATGTTTTACAGCCATCAAAAATTGTATTTTTTGAGGGCTGGCATGGTGGCTCACACCTATAATGCCAACACTTTGGGAGGCCAAGGCGGGTGGATCACCTGAGGTCAGGAGTTCGAGACCAACCTGGCTAACATGGTAAAACCCTGTTTCTACTAAAAATACAAAAAATTAACCGGACATGGTGGCACGTGCTGTTAATCCCAGCTACTCGGGAGGCTGAGGCAGGAGAATCGCTTGAACCCGGGAGGCAGAAGTTGTGGTGAGCTGAGATCGTGCCATTGCACTCCAGCTTCGGCAACAAGAGCGAAACTCTGTCTCAAAAAAAATAATAATAATTGTATTTGTGAAGAATTGTTAAGAACATTGGAAATTCTTGGGATATAATATTGATTGGAAAAAGATGAAACTATATAGTATGATCTCAATGTCTTGATGAATAAAAACAATACAGAGGACATTATTCTGAGATAAAATATATCAAAATCTTTCCATTTTATTTGTATACTTTTAAAATTTTTCATTCTTTAAAATGTATTCTGATACACAAAATAATAAAAATGAAAAATAAAAAATTTGGCTGGGCTCAGTGGCTCATGCCTGTAATCCCAGCACTTTGGGAAGCCAAGGCAGGTGGATCACTTGAGGTCAGCAGTTTGAGACCAGCCTGACCAACATGGTGAAACTCAGTCTCTACTAAAAATACAAAAATTAAGCTGTTTGTGGTGGTTCATGCCTGCAATCCCAAGTACTCAGGAGGCTTAGGTGGGAGAATTGCTTGAACCCAGGAAGCGGAGGTTGCAGTGAGCTGAGATCGGGTCATTGCACGCCAGCCTGGGCGACAGAGTAAGACTCTGTCTCAAAAAAAAAAAAAAATTGTGGATTCACATTGCAGTACAACTGTGCATCTTGCCCATTGATTTCTAAATGTATTATTAACTACTTAACTTAATCCTGAATCTTTTCCCAGTCTTAATGGGATAATGTTTTATTGTAGATGCATATTTCCTGCCTCTACTCAGTCTTTCTTTGAAGACTTTATCATCCTATTTTCTGCATCCAGTGGCTGACTTTAATCTTCTCTGGAGGTACTAGACAGTTTCTAGACTAATGCTTACACTCATGATCCAGATTTTAATTTCTGAAATCCTTCTTCTAAATAGAATCAAAACAGGAAAGGGGAAAGCCTCTCAAAGCAACTGTCTGTGAATAATGGAACACTCTTTTCTTCTAATCCAAGGTGGGTTTCATACTTTTTCTTAGTTTCTTGCCCTCTTCCCTTCTGATCAATAATTGTAATGTAATATGAAATTTGTAATTGTGCCAATACTCAGATTCAATACTGAACTACTTTCTTGCATTGTAATTCAAATTCCAAGGTTAACAACTAGCTTTATGTTTCCAAAACAATCTTATTGTATCTGTATTTTCTTAGGTGAAGTTTCCAGACATGATTTTTTTTTTAACAGAACCAAACACATGGTAATTTAAAAAAATAATGCATGCATGTGGTAAAAACAGTGAAAGCAAGGTATCGAGTAAGAAGAGTCCTCCCTTTCTCATTCTCATTCCTACTCTCTATTTTTTATATATCTGTTTTGTAAGCTATAATACAGAGAGATTCCATATACTCTTCACATACTTTCCCCAGTGGTAACATCTTGCATAACTATAGAACAATAACACAATCAAGAAATTGACATTGATATAATCCATACACCTTATTCAGATTTCACCAGTTTAACACATGCTCATTGTGTGTCTGTATTTAGTTCTACATAATTTTATCACATGTAGGCTGATGACCACCACCACAGCCAAGATACAAAACATCTTCAGCATAAAGATTTCTCATGCTACCCTTTGATAGCCACAGCCACCTCCCTCCCTCCTGTACTTCCCTAACCCTTGGCAATCACTTATCTGTTCCTTTATATCTTGTCATTTCAAAAATACTATATAAATGGAATCAGATTTGATTTCAGCACAATCCCTTTGAGATCTATCCAAGGTTTTGACATGTATCAAGAGTTTATTCCTTTTTATTGCTGAATAGTATTAATATTCTATAGTATGGATGTAACACAGTTTTTTTAAACATTCATCTGTTGAAAGACACTTGGATTGTTTTCAGTTTCAGGTTCTTACAAATAAGCTACTCTGTGCGTTCATGTACAGGTTTTTATTTTCATTTCTCTGGATAAATGCTTAGGAGCACAACCACTGGGTCCCATGGTAAGTGCATGTTTAGTTTTAAAAGAAACTGTCAAGGTTGAGTGCATGGTGGCTCCCATCTGTAATCCCAGCACATTGGGAGGCCAAGGCAGAAGGATGACTTGAGCCCAGGAGTTCAAGACCAGCCTGGGCAACATGGCAAAACCCCATCTCCAAAAAAAAAAATGGCCAGACACGGTGATGTGTGCCTGCAGTCCCAGCTAATTGGGAGGCTAAGGTGGGAGGATCACTTGAACCTGTGAGGCGGAGGTTGAAGTGAGCTATGATCACATCACTGCACTCCAGCTTGGGCGATGGAGCCAGACCCTGTCTCAAAAAACAAAAACAACAACAAACAAAAAAGAAAGAAAGAAAGAAAGAAACCGCCATACTGTTTTCCAGAGTAGCTGGTTTCACTTTTCCACCAGCAACGCATGAGTGATCCAGTTTGTCCACAGCCTCACCAGCATTTAGTGTTACTAATGTTTCTTACTTTAATCATTCTGATAGGTGGGTAGTGATAGCTCATTGTGATTTTTAATTTGCATCTCCCCAATGACTAATGAACATCTTTTCATGTGCTACTTGCCATCTGTACATGGTCATCAGTAAAATGTCTGTTCATGTCTTTTGCCTACTTTCTAATTAGACTCCTTTGAAAATGTCTCGTGTTGTTTTTAACAGTAGATTTTAAAAGAATTTACAAACTGTAAAAATACATTTTTGAGACAATGGGGAAAATGATATGGAATGAATATTAGGTGATATTAACGAATTAATGTTAATTTCATTATGCGATAATAGCTGAGTGACTGTGCACGAAAAAAAGTTTTCATTGGTTGTAATTCATTTTGAAATATTTAGGATAGGGCCGGGTGTGCTGGCTCACACCTGTAATCCCAGCACTTTGGGAGGCTGACGTAGACAGATCACGAGGTCAAGAGATTGAGACCATCCTGGCCAACATGGTGAAACCTCATCTCTACTAAAAATACAAAAGTTAGCTGAGCATGGTGGCATGTACCTGTAGTCCCAACTACTTGGGAGGCTGAGGCAGGAGAATGGCTTGAACCCAGGAGGCGGAGGTTGCAGTGAGCCGAGATTGCAGCAATACACTCCAGCCTGGCAACAGAGCAAGACTCTGTCTCAATATATATATATTTAGGATAGAAATGACATGATGCTTTTTAAAATGTGGGAGATCAGAAGGAATAGATGAAACGAGTGAAAAGATGTTAATTATCTTTAAAGCTGAGTGATGGATATATGGGGAGTTATTTATACTATCCTCTATTATGTGTATTGAGATATTTCTGTAATAAAAATGTTTTTAAAAAAGAATGTAAACCCACAGGTTGGTAAGATTATATTTTTTTAAGATTAAGAAAATATTTTTAAACCATACATCTGATAAGAGATTAATATCTAAAATATAAAAGAAACTCAATAGCAAGAAAACAAATCACCCAAGTGAAAAACGATTGCAGGACGAGAACAGATATTTCTCAAGTGAAGACATACAAGTGGCCAACAGGTTTATGAAAAATGTTCAACAACTAATACCAGGGAAATGCAAATCAAAATTACAATGAGATAGCACCTCACATCTTGTTATAATGACTATTATTAAAAAGCTGAACGATAAATGTTAGTGATGATGTGGAGAAAAGGGTTGACAGGAATAGAAATTAGTACAGCCATTGTGGACAATAGTATGCAGGTTCCTCTAAAAGCTAAAAAAGGATCTACCATATGATCCAACAATCCCATTTCTGAGTACATCTCCAAAAGAAATGAAATCAGTATATCAAAGAGATACCTTGCTCTTATTCACAATAGCCAAAATATGAAATCAACCTAAGTGTCCATCAATAAATGAATGGTTAGGCTGGGCGTAATGGCTCACGCCTGTAATCCCAACACTTTGGGAAGCCTAGGTGGGTGGATTGCTTGAGCCCAGGAGTTCGAGACCAGCCTGGGCAACATGTCAAAACCTCATCTCTATTTTATTTTAATTAAATTTTAAATAAGTAACCCAAATGAATGGTTTAAAAAATGTGATGTGTATAATACACAGTCATGCATTGCTTAATGATGGGGATATGTTCTGAGAAATGCATTATTAGGTAATTTTGTAATTGTGTGAACATCATGGAGTATACAGAACATACACAAACCAAGATGGTATAGCCTACTACACAAATAGGCTATGTGGTATTGCCTATTGCTCCTGGGCTATAAACCTGTACAGCCTGTTAGTGCACTGAGTACTGTAGGCAATTATAACACAAATCACTAGGCAATAAGAATTTTTCAGCTCCATTATAATCTTACGGGACCACCGTCCTATATGTAGTCTGATGGAAACATTGTTATGTGGTGCATGACTGTATGCACAGATACACACACACACACACACACAATGGAATATTATTTAGTCTTTAAAAAAGGAAGAAATTCTGTCATTTGCAACTACATAGAGGAATCTGAAATAAAATAAGCCAGGCACGGAAAGACGGGTTCAGGCAATTCTCCTGCCTCAGCCTCCCGAGTAGCTGGAACTATAGGTGCATGCCACCATGCCCAGCTACTTTTTGTATTTTTAGTAGAGACAGGGTTTCACTATGTTGGCCAGGCTGGTCTTGAACTTCTGACCTCATGATCCACCTGCCTTGGCCTCCCAAAGTGCTGGGATTACAGGCGTGAGCCTTGCCTGGCACATACATTAGTAGTTTTTCAGATACTGTCTTCTTCTTTCTTCTTTTTTTCTTTCTTTTTTTTTCAAAGACAGGATCTTGCCTTGTCACACAGGCGGGAGTATAGTGGCACAGTCATAGTTTTCTGCAAGAAAGAGTTCTCGAACTCTTGGGCTCAGACAATCCTCCCCCATCAGCCTCCCAAAGAGCTAGGATTACAGGCAGGCAACACTGCACCTGACTAATTTTTAATGTTTTTTGTGTGTAGAGACAGGGTCTCACTATGTTGCCCAGGCTGTCAGATACTGTCTTTAATTGTTATTTAATTATTTCATATGCATGTCTTATCTCTCTGTCCATATCAGAAAATCCTGGAGACCACAATCAAATATGTTACCTCTCCTGGGTAGATGCCCTTAGAAGTTAGCACAGGGCTATGTACAATGTAGTTACAAACAAATGCTCCATGGTGAAATCAGATCCCAGTGACAAGATGGTGACCCTCGCTGGTCCCACACACAGTTGTACACACTACAGTCAGACTCAGACTCACTTTGGCTGTAGTTCCCCAAGCTGGAGGAGCAGGGTGGGAAAGGGGTGATATACTTGGGTTTACTTTCACCAATTTACAGATTAGAAACCGAAGCTCAGAAAGGTGAAGTAACTCGTCCAAGGTCACACTGCTAGTAAGTGGTAGAAATGAGATTTGAAAACCAGGGTTGGCCAAAACACATGTGCATAACTGCACGGCCTACTGTTTGCTAGTATTTACAGGAATATCCACGTGGGACTCTGCTGTCACTATCGGTAGACATTTCTAACAAACACAATGCTCTTTTTGTTGTTGTTACTTAGCAACAACCACACTCAATTTCTCAAATTCCAGAAGCTTTTTGCGGCTTAATGCTGAATATCTGAGCTAGACTGACTGCCTCAACCCCATTGTTCACTCAGTCCTTGTTTAGTGAGCTTTGTACAATATTAAAACTAGTTGATGGGATGACTGCATGTATTTATTCTTACATACTGGAGGATTTATTATTTGTTGAAAGCATTTCCGTCTAGAAAATATCAATGTTGCTCACCTATGTCATGATAAACCATTTATCCACCTTCCTTACACATTTTGTAGAAGCTGTGACTAAGGCAATTTCTAAAGAGGAAAACACACCCAGCTGAATTAAAAGGTCAAGGTTCTGAGTTTCCTTCTAACTAAAGAAATCATGTACTTTCTCTGAGCTTGTTTCCTCCTCTGTAAAATGTAAAGGATAATCAGGCAGCCCAAATGATTGTTAATAAGGATCAAATGAGATCGTGTATGTGGGTCCAATCAATTGATTCTACACAAAGGTATGTATCTGTTGTCACCAATATCTTTTTAGAAGTCACCAGCAGTGGGTTGTATGCTTATTCAGTTTAGAGTGATCTATTTCTTAGTTGTCTTAATCAGATGATAAAAGATAAGCCTTCCAATACAGACCTTGCCATCTTCATTTCCTTATCCTGCCTTATATGTCAGTAACTTTAATTTACCTTCTGATCATCTCCTTGGCTGCCCTTGCTGTCTAAAGATCAGCCTTTTCTTAAAATGCCAAATGATGGGGGAAAATAGCATCTAACCACTCCTCCAGAGAAGAGAATAATGATTCAGAATGCCTCTAGCATTTTGTTAAATTATCATTTGAGAGCAGCCCAAGAGAGTGTTTAGAGCAGGATGGCGTAGTGCTTAAGAGCCAGGATTCTGGGTTCAGATCATGGGTTCAAATCCTGACCCCACCCTTAATTAGCTACCCACATTCCTCAAGTTTCTGACCTCAACTATAAAATGGACATAATCACAGTAACTACCTCTTAGTATGGCATACGTATTTTAAATTACTTAATTAGTGTAAAGTAACATGGTGAGGAGTATGCACAAAACATTCTACACATGATGATACTATAAAGCACTCCTGGATTCTGAAACACAAAAATCACAGAAATACAAAGCCACAGAGACAAGCACAGAGTGGGAGGCAGTAAGCTTGACTTCTCCCTTGTTCTCCTTGCCCTTCCACTTCCCTTCACTGTCATCCACCCAAACGAGCAGGGAACAGTGGTCAAGGAGAAGTAATTCCATCTCCAGTAGGGTTTGTCAAAGGCAGGCAAGTAGAAAGTGGATGACAATTGAATTAAGTGGTGCATTCCTGTTTTGCTAAGGATATTACATTGACGAAGAAATAAAGGAAAGCAAAACTTTTGGGAAGCAATTTGGCCATATGCATTCAGGACAATAAAAACTTTCCTATTGCTTCTCTCTCGACAATGACATTTCTTAAAATTCATCCTGAAGAAATAATCCAAAGCAAAAGGAAAACTATACATAAGATGTTCATTGTATTATTTTTTAAACAGTTTTCTTAAGGTGTGAAAGGAAAATAAATCTTGGGATCCCAAACTTACTAAGCCAGAGGGATAAGTCAAGCTGGGAACTGGGTCATGCAAACCTGCCTCCCATTTTGGTTTCTTTGGTTTTTTGTTTTGTTTTGTTTTTGTTTTTTGAGACCAAGTCTCACTCTGTCGCCCAGGCTGGAGTGCAGTGGTATGATCTCGGCTCACTGCAACCTCCATCTCTCGGGTTCAAGCAATTCTCCTGCCTCAGCCTCCCGAATAGCTGGGATTACAGGCTCACGCCATAGTAGAGACGGGGTTTCATCATGTTGGCCAGGCTGGTCTCAAACTCCTGACCTCGTGATCCTGATCTGCCCACCTCGGCCTCCCAAAGTGCTGGGATTACAGGCGTGAGCCACCGCGCCCAGCCCCATTTTGGTTTCTAAATAAGATGGCTACAAAGATGAAAAGCTACACACCTCCCTCACATCTTGACCACAAGGAGATTCCCTGTGGTACCCAAGATCTTTACCCTAAAGCATTTCAGCTAAAGTTCACCAGGGCAATGTAAATTCATAGCTTATCTTCACAGGTCGGGGGACACAGGACAGAAATGAAAGTCATCCCTCTGCCCACTGAGACAAATGCGTATCTGATTGTTTCCTCTGCCCTATTATCTACATTGTCTTATGTAAAAATGCAGATTCACTAAGCCAGACAAAGGCATTAAATATTGAAACCACCAAAATAATCTTAAAAGAAAAGCACAGACTTGTCTCCCGGGTGCACTTCCTTAACTTTGGCAAATAAACCTCCTAAAATGATTGAGACTTGCCTCAGTCATTTTACTTGATTGACAAAGGTATAATTCATCTTTTTTTTTTTTTTTTTTTTTTTTGAGGTGGAGTCTCGGTCTGTTGCCCAGGCTGGAGTGCAGTGGCATGAACTCAGCTCACTGCAAGCTCTGCCTCCCTGGGTTCATGCCATTCTCCTGTCTCAGCCTCCCGAGTAACTGGGACTACAGGCGCCTGCCACCACACCCAGCTAATTTTTGTATTTTTAGTAGAGATGGGGTTTCACCAGGCTAGTCTCAAACTCCTGACCTTGTGATCTGCCCGCCTCGGCCTCCCAAAGTGCTGGGATTACAGGCCTGAGCCACCACGCCCGGCCAATTCATCCTTTTAAAGTGTACAATGCAGTGGGTTTTTTTTTTAAGAATCATTCAGACTTGTGCAAGCATCACCATTATGTAATTTTAGAAATTTTCACCACCCCAATATGAAACTCATTTGCAGTTACTCTCCATTTCTCCCTCTGCCTCCCCACCCCTAGCAACTTCTAATCTACTTTCTTGCATTATATTATTATTATTATACTAATTTTTGAGACAGGGTCTGGAATGCAGACAGGCTGGAATGCAGTGGCATGATCACAGCTCACTGAAGCCTCGACCTCCATAACTCAAGCAAGCCACCCACCTCAGCCTCCTGTGTAACTGGAACTATAGGTATGCACCACCACCCCCAGCTGATTTTTGTATTTTTTTGGCATGATCACAGCTCACTGCAGCCTCAACCTCCAGGGCTCAAGCAGTCCTCCCACTTCAGTCTCCTGAGTAGCTGGAACTATAGGCGCGTGCCACCACACCCAGCTAATTTTTGTATTTTTTTTTTTGGAGGGGCATGGTTTCGTCATGTTGCCCAGGCTGGTCTCAAACTCCTATGCTCAAGCAATCCACCCACCTTGGCCTCCCAAAGTGTTGGGATTACAGGCATGAGCCATGGCGCCCAGTCTGCATTATTATTATTATTATTATTATTATTATTATTTTGAGACATAGTTTCACTCTTGTTGCCCAGGCTGGAGTGCAATGGCGTGACCTCGGCTCACCACAACCTCCGCCTCCCGAGTCCCGGCTCAAGCAATTCTCCTGCCTCAGCCTCCCGAGTAGCTGGGATTACAGGTATGCACTTCCATGCCCAGCTAATTTTTGTATTTTTAGTAGAGACGGGGTTTCACCATGTTGGCCAGGCTGGTCTTGAACTCCTGACCTCGTGATCATCCGCCTCGGCCTCCCAAAGTACTAGGATTACAGGCATGAACCACCGCACCCGGAAACCTGCATTATTTTTAATGGCCAAAAATATAGAGTGAAATAGGCTCAGTGTTATTGAGCAATGTATCATGAGGGCATATTAATCAAATTATGGCATATTGATTGAATAAAATATTACATGGCTGTTTGAAATTACTACAATAAAGTCTTTATCAAGGTGAAATATATACAATATAAAGTATAAAACTTTTTAAAGATACAAAGTGGTTAGTATATTCTGGTTTGCATGTGGACAGTCTGGAAGAACTATATAAACATTTTAAATGGCCGTGTTAGGATAATGAGATGGTAGACTATCGGGAGAACCCGCTCCCGACGGTTATGTGGGTTCTTTTCTATTTCCTAAGTGTCTCAGCTGGTTTGAGAAATAAAGGGAAAGAGCACAAGAAAGAAATTTAAAGCTGGGTGTCTGGGGGAGATATCACATGTCGGCAGGATTCGTGATGTTCTCCGAGTCATAAAACCAGCAAGTTTTTATTAGCAATTTTCAAAAGGGGAGGGAGTGCATGAATAGGGTGTGGGTCAGAGATCACATGCTTCACAAGGTAATAAAATATCACAAAGCAAATGGAGGCAGGGCGAGATCACAGGACCACCAGATGGGGTGAAATTAAAATTGCTAATGAAGTTTCGGGCACACATTGTCATTGATAACATCTTATCAGAAAACAGGGTTTGAGAGCAGACAACCTGTCTGACCAAAATTTATTAGGCGGGAATTTCCTTGTCCTA
Organism: Mandrillus leucophaeus; assembly: GCF_000951045.1. Lineage (NCBI taxonomy): Eukaryota > Metazoa > Chordata > Mammalia > Primates > Cercopithecidae > Mandrillus > Mandrillus leucophaeus. Next base: position 1,053,897 of record NW_012103865.1, read on the forward strand.
ATAAGCCTGGGAGTGCTACAGGAGACCGGGGCTTATCTCATCCCTTCGGCTTCGACCATAAAAGACAGCACGCTTCCAAGGGGGCCGTTCATAGGCCTGCCCTCAGGGGCCCATTCTCTTTCTCAGGGATGTTCCTTGCTGAGAAAAAGAATTCAGCGGTATTTCTCCTATTTGCTTTTGAAAGAGGAGAAATATGGCTCTGTTCTGTCCGGCGCACTGGCAGCCAGTTCAAAGTTACCTCCTTTGTTCCCTGAACATCGCTGTTATCCTGTTCTTTTTTCAAGATGCCCAGATTTCATATTGTTCAAACACACATGCTCTACAAACAATTTGTGCAGTTGACACAATCATCACAGGGTCCTGAGGCAACATTCATCCTCCTCAGCTTACAAAGAAGATGACGGGATTAAGAGATTAAAGACAGGCATAGGAAATCACAAGGGTATTGACTGAGGAAGTGATAAGTGTCCATGAAATCTTCACAATTTATGTTCTTCTGCCACGGCTTCAGCCGATCCCTCCATTCGGGGTCCCTGACTTCCCACAACAGTAGATGATTATTTTTCTTTAGCTTTTAAATATTGTCATGTTTATTTTTTAACAAATGCAATTTTTAAAAACTTGATTTTACATTACTGGAATTGAGACTGTATGAATGGCACAGCCAGTCAGCAGTCTAGCCTCTCCAGTTGGGATCCAGTTCTTATCTATTGCACTCTCCTTCAGGCAACCAAGAGACTTAAGCTACAAAGGTCCAGCCTCTCCCGGACTCTCCCCTTACACCTCAGGCCCATACCCTTTGGCCCCGTGCGACTTAGCCTACACCTTCCCATCCCCACAACTCACTCCTTAACAAACCCCCCTTTCCTATCACACATACCAATGACCCTTGGCCAATTTCCTTCTATTCATATGTTAACTGTAGACTGAAGTCCTGATTTCAGCTGTACTTTCCCCTTATTAGCAGAACAGTGAGGAAACTGGCTGAAACAGAACAACAATCAGCCCCCTCTCACTTCCGTGCCTACTTTACATAGAGGCACACCTCATTTAGACTCCCACAGCCTTCCTGTTATGTCTCCGCTATTGATCTGGGGCTATGGGACAGAGAATCTTCAATATCCCACCAGTGGCCACATATATATACCAACCACTACAGACACAGTTATCCTTATTCTCATACTGTCTCTCTCTCTCACACACACACATATATACACACACACACTCCCTCTGCTATGCTCCCCCACCCCAGCTGTCCCTGGGAAGCCTAGATTGGATTTGTGCCCATGGTCTGCAGCTCCCCTCGGTCTGTCTGCTGGTCACCCTCTGAAGGAACGGGGCCCAGTCTTGTTCACCCTCTGGCTCAAGAACAAAGTATGATTCTACCCACCCTCTACCTCCAAGCACCTCCCCTACTCAGACTTAACTGCGTGACCCACAACTGAAAAGAATGGCTCCTGGATCTTCACAGGTGTGGTGAGGCCTGGTGAGAGGGGAGCCTTCTAGTTAGTGCCCTACCACGTGTCAGGACCATGTTAGTTCTAGGATTCAGAGATGATTAAAACTAATCACGCACCTTGAGAAACTCACAGTGGAAGGAAAATCAGTAAACAGAAAAATGCTACATAACCAGGTAAATGGTGGAACAGATTTAGGAAGGAACAGTGTGGATACACCGGAGCAGGCTCCAAAGCAGCATCACCTCGGAGGAGGATCTTGAAGACTCAGGAGTTAACTGGGTCAAGAAGTATACGCACAAACACTTCTCACAGGTCTGCAGAAAACGGGGAGTCCACAAAAATAGCACTTGGGCAATGGAAGCGGGACACACCATTCCATGCCCACAGCATTGCTTCCTGTGTGCAATGCACTGTGTGCTGATCTACAGAGATTAAATAAGCCGAGGTCTCTGCTTCCAGTCATTTGGGAGAGAGGCACAAGGTAAATTATCAAATAGAAGGCAAACTGCCCAGGGCTGTAATTAACATACAATATGCACTGAGAGGGAAAGGTTAATGCTAACTCTGGTCCTAAGTACAAAGATCATTGGGAGTAAGGGGTGCACTCTCATTAGGGCACAGTAGGGGTGGGTGGAGAGAGTAAAAACCAGAACAAATCAAGGTGCAGCAGTTGGAAGTCAGCCTTAGGGAGAAAAGGGGCGGAGACTGACTGGGCCAGAACAGAGGGATTGGAAAAGAAAAAGAGGGTGGGGCCAGTGGGCTCCACCTACCCGCTCCGGCCCTTCCCCCCACCCCCACCCCATCTACTTTCTGCAGTCTGTGGAGACAGGTGAGCGACGAACTCCTGAGACAGGTGTGAGTGTGAGGGTCGGGAGGGTCATGGGATTGGGACCAAGGTGTGAGGAGGGAATCTGCAATTCCTTGCTACACAGAGCGCTGGCAACTTCTGACAGGCTGTTTTGGGGGTATGGGCTGCCTCGGGTTGTTGCTGTTACAAGGAAAAAGGGTTCCCCTGCCCACCGCCTCCCAGCCACTGGGCTAATTCCTGGCAGGAAACTTGCAAACTGAGTTTAACGAGTTAGGATCAGCAGAGGGTAGAGGAAGGCCCTGGCAGATGTGGAGTCTATCTAGAAGAGGACAGGAGTTATCAGGGCCTCTGGCCACTGTGCTGGGCCTTTGCCTGTACAATTGTTTCTCAAGCAGTCGTGTCCCTGTGGCTGTGGTGCGCCTGTGTGCACTTTCTCCCTCCACCTGGAGCATGGGCTGACACCGGAGGAAAGGAAAAGACAGAGTCAGACAGGGTAAGTGGGGGTCCCTCCCCTCTTCTCTAACAGGGCTGGATTGAGGGCCTCTGGCTGGGGAGGTTGGGGGTGGAGATCCAGGAGCAATAACAGAGGAAGGGCAGGGCCTGCCCCATCACCTGAATTCCAGAGATGCCAGTGTGCACTGAAGCCCCAGGCAAGGCGTGCCCAGGACCGGATCCTGGATGGTGGTGAGGGACAGAGCTGGAAGGGAGACTACAGGGAAGGATAAAGGAAAGAAGACAGAGCCATGACACAGTCAACTTACAGAATGGCTGGGAGTCAAGGCTCCTGGGCTGGTTTCCTGGCTATTCCACACACGCCAAGACCTAGAGAGCATTTCAGAGCTGGAGGGGACTCCACAGATTATTTGATTTGAGATTGAAGAACCTAGAAACCAAACAAGGAAATATCATATGGTTACTTTGGTATCTGACACAGCCATGACACCAATTGCTAGTGTAGACACAAGAGCTGTGTGTCTTTTTGCAGGAGCCTGGGGAGGGGCCATGGTGCCAATGTACTTATTGGGGAGACTGGAGAAGCCGCTTCTCCTCCTGTGCTGCGCCTCCTTCCTACTGGGGCTGGCTTTGCTGGGCATAAAGACGGACATCACCCCTGTTGCTTATTTCTTTCTCACATTGGGTGGCTTCTTCTTGTTTGCCTATCTCCTGGTCCGGTTTCTGGAATGTGGGCTTCGGTCCCAGCTCCAATCAATGCAGACTGAGAGCCCAGGGCCCTCAGGCAGTGCACGGTGAGTTAAGGGGTGGGCATCAGGAGAGGAATACACCTTGGGCCCATCCTCCCTCCCTCTCTCCCCGTAGTCTCTGAGGCATAGAGTCTCTGGTTTCCTCTGTCACTGGCATCAGCGGGAGGAGGGGTCAGAGGCCAAAACAGGATCTTTTGCCCGTAGCAGACAAAAAAAAGGGAAAAAGGGCTTCTTTCATGGAAGCCACCAATGGCCTTATTTCTCTTCCCTCAGGGACAATGAAGCCTTTGAAGTGCCAGCCTATGAAGAGGCCGTGGTGGGACTGGAATCCCAGAGCCGCCCCCAAGAGTTGGACCAACCACCCCCCTACAGCACTGCTGTGATACTCCCAGCACCTGAGGATGAACAACCTAGCCATCCAGAGGGGTCCAGGAGAGCCGGACTGGAACAGAGGCGAATGGCCTCAGAGACTATGGCCCAGGAAGGAAGCCCTGAAAGAGCTCCAATCAGCCTTCGGCTTCGGGGACCACGGGCTGTGTCCACTGCTCCTGATCTGCAGAGCTTGGGGGCACTCCCCAGATTAGAGCCCCTGACTCCACCCCCTGCCTATGATGTCTGCTTTGGTCAACCTGATGATGATAGTGTTTTTTGTGAAGACAACTGGGCACCCCCTTAAACGACTCTCCCAAGATTTCTCTTCTCTCCACACCAGACCTCGTTCATTTGACCAACATTTTCCAGTGCCTACTATGTGTCAGAAACAGTGTTTCTGGCTGAATATCATAAATGGGGACTTGGACCCTGAGGAAAGTCAGGCCACGGTAAGCCCTTCCCAGCTGAGATGTGGGTGGCATAATTTGAGTCTTCTGGCAACATTTGGTGACCTACCCCATATCCAATATTTCCAGCGTTAAATTGAGGAAGAGGTAGGGAGGTGATCCAGAGAAGGTGGAGAAGGAAGACGTAACCTCTGAGTGACGGCTATTGCTTCTGTTCCAGGTGCTGTTCGAGCTGTTAGATCCCTTAGGCTTGCCAGCTTTGTGAGTTATATTGAAAAATGAGGATTCCAAGAGTCAGAGGAGTTTGATAACGTGCACGAGGGTACACTGCTAGTAAATAACATTAACTCCTCATCCCAAAGCCTATTGTGTTTTCAACACAAGATAACAGGAAGCCAAGCCACGTGCATGTCTCCCAATCCCTGTCTAGGGACAGCTGCTGGTGCAGGGTGGAAGACTTCCTATAAACAGAATGGGGGACCAATTGTGTCTACAGAGGGGGTGGGCTGAGCATGGGCACGCATGTCCTCAGCCTCCTGGACGAGCAAACTCAGTCAACGCTCTGGGGATCCTTGCTCCGCATGGGTAGCAGTGTCTGTGCCTCTCCTGCCCAGGTGCTAGAGAGCAGTCCCCAGTGCAGGGTCCCCAATGTATTTGAAAACAGTGGAGTCAGTGGCCCTAGGTGGAGGGTGGGTATGAAGGCCAGAAAGAGTGAAACATGTGAGCTTTCTGGCCAGGAGATTCCCTCTTGAATCATCCATATGAAGCCCCGCGGCCACTTGCGAAGCATCTCTAATAGCTTCTTCCTCACTCCTGCGCTCTGACCGCTAGACTTTCACCCCAGCCGCCGGTCCGGATTCCTGAGATCCCAATATTGAGCACCAGGTTTCCTGGAATTGTGTGCTGCGGCTGTGATGTAGGTTTCGGTCGCAGGAAGCTGCTAAACCATAGCTGACGCCCCCTCCTAAGCCAGCCTTCCTTCCCCGCGCGGGTATCTGTCCAGCACCTTGTCGCGCTCAGTCTCCTCCGCAGCCTGGCCCCAACCGTTCAACTTCAATAAAGCAAAACTCCAGCCACACAAGTCTCCGTGAAGTTATCGCCATAGGCCGGCCAGGGGGCGGGAGAGGTACCGGGGTGATTTCCGCGGGAATCGATAACCAATCGGATTCCCAGGCCGAACGGAGCACACCCGCCCGCACTCGCTCTTTCCCCGCCCTTTGCCCCGCCCCGCTCCTTCTCCTCCTTTTGTCTTTCCGCCGAGCTCCCCACTTCACCCCATTGGCCCGCGCGGCCGCCGCTAGAGCTCTGCGCCTGCGCACGCACCGGGCGGGAGGACGCGGTGGCCTGGCGTGGGGGCGCGGCAGGGCGCGGGCGCAGGCGCAATGTGTCTCCGCTTGTGGGGGAGGGATGTGGGCGAGGCGACGGCCCCCGGTTTGTTTGGGCTGTGGGCGGTGCACAGTGCAGAGCCCGGGAAAAACGGGAAATGGCGGCGCCGAGCGCAGGGTCTTGGTCTACCTTCAAGCACAAGGAGCTGATGGCCGCTGACAGGGGACGCAGGTAAGTAAGGAACAGTCTTAGGGCCACTAAGGGAGGGTCCAGGGAAGGGGAACGTGGGCCCCAGGCGTGCGGCCCTGCAGCCCCCTCCCCTCGGAGCCCCGGAAAGCAGCCTTGTCCGCGCTTCCTGCCAAGGGTGGGAGGCCCCGCCGAGCAGTTCCGAGCCTGACTGCGCAGGGGCCCGCGGGCGGACCTCTTGGCCTTGTCCCTCGTGGGAGAAGACTGCCCTAGCCTCCCTTTGTTCAACCCACGAGGGTTCTAAATAAGGGGAGCTCCTTGCAGTCCTGCCCACTCTTGGCTTCTCTTGAAGATTCTTCATCCTTTCCTCTGGCTCCCTTATGAGGGAGATTATAAAAAGACTGTACTCTGCCCCCTTAAAAACCGCCGAGACCTTCTGCAGACCTCGGTGCTCTGCCTGATGTGCATTTGATTTGTATCGACTGTATCATGATCTGCTTGGCTTTGCATACAGTCACCAGATTTTCGAAGAAGTCAGTACAGGGTTTGGAAATTGAGTACTTTTGGCAGAACAAGGGGGTTCCTGTGGCTCCGAGTGTTCATGCCTCTGCCCCGGTCTTTCCACTTCATGGCAGGCATCACCCAGGAGAACATTGTAATGCCTCCCGCTCGAGACTGAAGATTAAGGTCTTCGCAAAGGGAACCTGCAGAAGGACACAGAATTAAGACGTAGGAAGTCCCGTGGTGCCCTTCACCCCTCCTCCCCTTCCAGTTGTGTCCTGAAATTCTAAATGATTGGAAACTTTTGTAATGTTCACGTTTAAGACTCTCATACTACGGAGTAGAGGAAGGAGCGGGTGTGCAGAGTGGTTGATGCTTCAGATTAAAACTAAAGAGTTGATTGAAAATTCAAGTCTGGAACTCGAGAGAGTTAAGAACTGTAAGTCAGTAAGTTGCAAGTATGGGTGAGATTGTCTAGGGAAAGGGTCTTTGAAGGGGCGTCCCTAATGGAACATCAACATTAAGGGGAGGCCAAAGGCCCTCTAAAGAAAACAGGAATTGGGTAGGCAGAGAGAAGACTCCCAGGTGCTGTCATGGAAAAAGAGGAAGAGAACAATTTAAGGAGCGAATACTACTGGTAAACTAATGGACGAAATCTGCTGCACCATTGGTTGGTATCCCAGCTGCAGTGTTATATGTGATCGTTATTACTGCTTTGATGTATTCGAAAGTGATTCATTCTTAAATGGATTGTTTTATTTGTATAGCTTTTTTTCTTATAGCCGGTTTTTACTGAAAGTCTGGGGTAATGGAAATATGACAGTAAAAATAAGGAAAAATGGAGTTTCAGACTCACTTTTCCAAACCTCAGATTCATTGACTGCTTCCAACCCACTTTGTCTGCTTTAGGATCCCACCTGCTATCTTAGGTCTCTCAGTTCCTTCAGGATCCTGCTCTTCCCTCTTCTAACTGAAAATCTCTCGCCCAATAACATCTCCAAGCCAAGTGCATCCATTCCATAGATGTGTGGTATTTCACTGATTGTAAGATACACATTTTTCCCCTCCCCTTTTTTTTTTTTTTTTTTTAGATGGAGTCTTTCTTTGTTTTTTCATCCAGACTGGAGTGCAGTGGAATAATCTCAGCTCACTGCAACCTCCACCTCCCAGGTTCAAGCGATTCTCCTGCCTCAGCCTCCCCAGTAGCTAGGACTACAGGCATGCACCACTACACTGAGCTAATTTTTTGTATCTTTAGTAGAGACAGGGTTTCACCATGTTGGCCAGGCTGGTCTCAAACTCCTGACCTCTGGTGGTCTATCCACCTCAGCCTCCCAAAGTACTGGGATTACAGGCATGAGCCACCGTGCCCGGCCTCCCTTCCTGTTTTAACACCTTAGAAATCAGGATGCATTTTAGAGTAGGTTTTGAAGTTATAAACTGAAGTTACTATATCTTCACTGCTATCAGGTGCCGCCCTTCCTGTTGTCACATATTTGGAAAATGTGACTTGGCAGGCTAGAGAACTCTGGATTTATGTAAAGTAGACATGTAGATGACATATATTGGCAATAGGATTATTTTAGTTTATAAGCAGAAGCTGATCTCTTTGCAAGCCCGTGGCAAAATTAGCTGGAGGTGACAGCACGTGCCTGTAGTCCCAACTACTTGGGAGGCTGAAGCAGGAGGATCACTTGAGTCCAGGAGTTCTGGGCTGTAGAGTGCTGTGCCAGTCACATGTCCACACTAAGTTCAGCATCAGTGTGGTGATGTCCTGGGAGCCAGGGTCCACCAGCTTGCCTAAGGAAGGGTGAACCAGCCCAAGTCAAAAGCTGGGCAAGTCAAAACTCCTGTGCTGCTCTGTAATGCGGTCATACCTGTGAAGAGCCGCTGCACTCCAGCCTGGGTGGCATAGTGAGACTCTATCTGTTTTAAAGTAAATAGATAAGTACCTACCCACTGTGACTTTCTGTCATACTTCCTGCTTATCCACATCTTAACGGGATTCTGATAATTTCTAGTGCCATTTTGTCACTGGAACTTAAAGTTTTAAAAAAACATGTAATTATATGTTTATATCATTAGTGAAAGAGAGTTAGTGTCAGCCTCATTTATTTTCTGTTAAAGCCATTGGCTTGAGTTTTTGTCATAGCGTTGTTTTAGCCCTCATCCAAGATCATTATAAACTTCCATCACTTTCACCAGCTTAAATAATGTGAGATGATTTCTGAAATAGTTCTCTTAATTAAAATTGGTCTATCAGAGAAGTATTTCTTCTCATAAATATGTATGCTTGGGGGTATTATTTTGCTTAAGATACACATTTCCCTCCCCTAGTCAGACCATTCATCTCAGATGATCTCAGCTGAACATAAACCATAAGGAATTAGACATTATTTTCTTATGATCAATGCGTTACTGCTTAGTACGTCTTTGATTTAACCAGATTCAATAAATATGCATAATCTTCGTTATTAGAAGTCTTATTCTTTTTCGTTCTTTCTATTCATGCCTCTTCCACTCCACTCTTCTGTGCCAAATTGTGTACTTGACAGCCTTTCCCTCTACCTTTTATCTGTAGGATATTGGGAGTATGTGGCATGCATCCTCACCATCAGGAAACTCTAAAAAAGAACCGAGTGGTGCTAGCCAAACAGCTGTTGTTGAGTGAACTGTTAGAACATCTTCTGGAGAAGGACATCATCACCTTGGAAATGAGAGAGCTCATCCAGGTATCTGGAGGCAAAAGAGAGAAGATAAATTGATCATAGGGGTGGGAACAGAGCTTGACAAAATATTAAAAGGATGTCGTATCTTTATCCTTTTTTTTTTTTTTTTTTTGAGACAGAGTCTCTGTCACCCAGGCTGGAGTGCAATGGCGCGATCTTGGCTCACTGCAGCCTCTGCCTCCCAGGTTCACGTGATTCTCCTGCCTCAGCATCCCAAGTAGCTGGGACTACAGGCGGGTGCCACCACACCTGGCTAAGTTTTTGTATTTTTAGTAGAGATGGGGTTTCACTGTGTTAGCCAGGATGGTGTCAATCTCCTGACCTCATGATCCACCTGCTTTGGCTTCCCAAAGTGCTGGGATTACAGGTGTGAGCCACCACACCCAGTTGGAAGTTGTACGTTTCTAAAGAAATGGAAGTGCCCTTCTACCATAGAGCATTTGACAGAAATGATATAAATTCAAGAATAACAGGAAGGACTTCACCTAAACATATCTTTTCCTGTAAAAAGAATTATTGAGAGGAATGAGGACACTACTAGGAAGCTCATGTGGAGAAATAGAATTATAGGTAGAGAAGTAAATATGATTCCATGTTTTATTCTTGTGTCTTAGGCCAAAGTGGGCAGTTTCAGCCAGAACGTGGAACTCCTCAACTTGCTGCCTAAGAGGGGTCCCCAAGCTTTTGATGCCTTCTGTGAAGCACTGAGGGAGACCAAGCAAGGCCACCTGGAGGATATGTTGCTCACCACCCTTTCCGGGCTTCAGCATGTACTCCCACCGGTATGAAGCTTTAGTCATATGGGGTGTTGGGAAGGAAAGTTTGACTGGAAAGCAATTTGTAAGTCAGAGTGAGGGAGACTAGATTTTGTTGTATTTGGAGCGGACCACCTCCCTAAGGTCTGTCATCATGAGTTTTGATTTCTTACAGTTGAGCTGTGACTACGACTTGAGTCTCCCTTTCCCGGTGTGTGAGTCCTGTCCACTTCACAAGAAGGTCCGCCTGTCGACAGGTGAGAATTGATGGACTAAAAGGGGTCCCAGGCCAGGCGTGGTGGCTCACGCCTGTAATCCCAGCACTTTGGGAGACCGAGGCAGGTGGATCACCTGAGGTCAGGAGTTCAAGACCAGCCTGGCCAACATGGTGAAACCCCGTCTCTACTAAAAATATAAAAACTAGCTGGGCATGGTGGTGGGTGCCTGTAATCCCGGCTACTCGGGAGGCTGAGGCAGGAGAATTGCTTGAACCCAGGAGACGGAGGTTGCAGTGAGCCAACACAATGCCACCACACTCCAGCCTTGGCGACAGAGTGAGAGTCAGTCTCAAAAAAAAAAAAAGGAGGGGGTGTCCCAGATCCCAGTTTGACTTCTTTTTGTCTGGTATCTGGCTTTGCCCTAACATGAGCCTTTTTTTTTTTTTTTTTTTTTTAAAGAAATAGAGTCTTGTTCTGTCACCCAGGCTGGAATGCAGTGGCACCATCATAGCTCACTGCAGCCTCAAACTCCTGGGTTGAAGAGCTCCTCCTGCCTCAACCTCCCAAGTACCTGGGATTACAGGTGCATGCCGCCACACCTAGTTCCTTTTTAAATCTTTTGTAGAGAAGGAGTCTCACTTTGTTACCCAGGCTGGTGTCAAAGTCCTGGCCTCAAGTGATCCTCCTGCCTTGGCCTCCCAAAGTGCTGGGATTATAGGCATAAGCCACCACGCCCAGCTGAGACATACTTTATACTGGGAACAGTTGTCAGTGAATTTGTTAAGGGCTAGTAGGACAGTTTAGGCAGGAGGTTGTTTTTGTTTTTTTGTTTTTTGTTTTTTTTTCCCCCTCTTGTGATGGAGTCTTGCTCTGTCACCCAGGCTGGAGTGCAATGACACGATCTCGGCTCACTGCAAACTCTGCCTCCTGGGTTCAAGCGATTCTCCTGCCTCAGCCTCCTGAGTAGCTGGGATTACAGGTGCATGCCACCATGCCCAGCTAATTTTTTGTATTTTTAGTAGAAACGGGGTTTCACCGTTTCCTGACCTCGTGATCTGCCTGCCTCGGCCTCCCAAAGTGTTGGGATTACAGGCATGAGTCACCGCCTAGGCAGGGTATTATAAATAGGTGGTCCCATATCCTTTCCACCCCAGAAAACAGTTTTTATGATAACTGGCCCTTTGAGTAGCATGTATATAGGCAGGAAGTTCATGCTCAATTGGCCTTTATAAAGCTGAAAGAGAAAAGACTACATTTGGGGCCACCAGCCTGCTGATGGAGCAGCCTAGTGATTGGAGCAAGACTTTTACCAGCTAGCCCATTTAGTCATTCAGCCAGTTGAGCATCTGCTACATGCAAGCTATGTGCAGAGAATCCTTTAGTGAGCTAAAACTAAGAGTCTCTGCCCTCATGAAGCCTACAGGTTTGGGGAGTGAGTGAGACCAATATTTATCAAAACCTGGTTCCAAGAGATGTCTGAAGTTACAATGACATATTAAGATTGATGGTTAAGTTAAATACTAGTTTTTTGGTTTTCTGTCTATACCACAGATACTGTGGAACACTCCCTAGACAATAAAGATGGTCCTGTCTGCCTTCAGGTGAAGCCTTGCACTCCTGAATTTTATCAGACACACTTCCAGCTGGTGAGTTTTTGCATAATGACAAGAGGAAGAGAGTTGGGAAATTAGACACCCTTCCTGGGAACCTGAACTTAGTTTGCATGTACATTTCCTTTCTGCCTTATTAGTCAGAAAGTTGTTACTGGCTAAATGCCTTATGTGAGCATTTGTCTATTTTTACCTGCTGGGGGTTAAGAAGAAAACTACGATGTTTTTGTTTTCTTGAAATGTCTAATCTAGCCGGGGAATCTTGTGTCATCGAGATGCTCATCCTCTAACTGGCCTCTCCTCCCCAGGCTTATAGGTTGCAGTCTCGGCCTCGTGGCCTAGCATTGGTGTTGAGCAATGTGCACTTCACTGGAGAGAAAGAACTGGAATTTCGCTCTGGAGGGGATGTGGACCACAGTACTCTAGTCACCCTCTTCAAGCTTTTGGGCTATGACGTCCATGTTCTGCGTGACCAGACTGCACAGGTACCCGAGGCAGGAAAAATTGATGTGTAAATTAGAGGACTGAACAACACTTTGGGACCAGAGACATCTTTTGCTCTTGTGCCTGCTGGGATATATCTTAAAAGTTGGTCTACTCTACTTACATTTTTATTCACTCTGTTCTGCCTCTCATCTTGCAATCTAGTAGAATTAGGGCCAGCCAGCCATTTTAGTGTTGACATCTCAGGTTGTGGTTTCATAAAGTAATAATAGTCCACAGTTGGGTTCTCACTTTTTTTTTTTTTTAAGACAGAGTCTAGCTCTGTCACCCAGGCTGGAGTGCAATGGCATGATCTCGGCTCACTGCAACCTCTACCTCCCAGGTTCAAGCGATTCTCCTGCCTCAGCTTCCTGTGTAGCTGGAACTGCAGGCGCGCACCACCATGCCCGGCTAATTGTTGTATTTTTAGTAGAGACAGGGTTTTGCCATGTTGGCCAGGCTGGTCTGGAACTTCTGACCTCAGGTGATCCGCCCCCATCTGCCTCCCAAAGTGCTGGGATTATAGGTGTGAGCCACTGCGCCTGGCTGGGAAGTATTCTTAATAGTTATGTAACCACAAGTCATATCATAGGGTGGATTGTTTTTGGACCAGATTGCTAGAAATTGTGAGCATTTTCATTATGGGCTGTTCCTCATTAACCTCAGTTACTGTACTGCACAACTGACTTTGTGACCTTTAGGGTTTCTGTTTTGCAATCAATAATGGCCTATTTGTAGATTCATATTCACTCTTTATTTTTATTCCAGAGTAATAGAACTTTCTTAAACTTGCTTTGAGGTTGTCAGTGGTGAAATTAAAATTTCTAGGAGATTCACTTTGATCTGTTGGGATAGAGGATCTTTGTTTTCCATTCAGCATTGTCTGTAGTCTTCATTTCTCTTTCTCAGCTGCCCTCCTGTGAGAATAATTATGTATTTACTATGTTTTTGGCAAGGCTGGTTTCATCCACAGGTACCTGGGTGTTGTCCTTTACATGCTGTTTTTACCAGTTTCCCCATTGTAGCACATGCAATCTAGTTAAATCCACCCTTGCTTTAAAGCCACGGCAGGAACAGCTGCTTCAGTCCTCAAGTATTCAGGTAGTTTATATGCTTTCCTGAGAAGTCTGCTGGGCATAAAGAGACAAAGGGCAGATACCATCCGTAATTCCTACAGAAGGTCACTTAACAAAATGTGCGCTGTGTGTGTTTTCTTAGAGGTTTTGGTCTAGCCATTTATTTTACTAGAAATCTATTATGTCTTGGTTTTTCAACTTGTATTCAGCTGATAAAGGATCCTAGATGTCTAATAGTTAAAGGTGCAATACTGAGCCACTAAGTCAGCTATATACTGCTGTTTTTTCAGAGACCGTCAGTAGATTTGGTGAGTTGATGAGCCCACTTTCTAAATACCATTTCCGTTTATGCTAAGCCTGATGCATATTCAGTGACCTATTGGATTCTAATTCTTTGGTCAAATTGCTCTATAACTGGAATTGAGTAGCGTTGAACTTCGAGCACCTTATGATGGGGGACTATGTGAGCTGCCACAGATTTGTTTAAAGATCAGATGAGGGAGTTTTGACATCAGCAGAAAAGGAAATGTGTCCTCTTATGTTCCTAAGGACTAAACAAGATTAGAGAAAGTATCTTCTGTCATAGCTAAGAAGAAATGCCTAGGTAGATATGATCAGAAGGATAAATGGAGGAGGCAGGACTTAAGCTGGCCTTGAAGGATAGAAGTTACTAAAGCAGAGAGGAGTGGTGAAGCCACCCTAGGCAGGGAGAACAGTATGTGGACAAGAAATGTGTGTGTTATAAACCAGGTAGTTGCAATGGGTGTCATAATTTGGTGCACTGGGCATCTGCACAGAATACTCTCTTCCTGGTGGGATCTCGCTAGAGACTCAACTCATTTATCATATAGCTGTTTGGCAAGCAAAGAAACAGAACCAAAAAAAATAAGATCCTCTTTTCTTTTCCTTATCAAATCTTTTTTACTTGAGAGAGGAATTCCATTTAAAAACAGGAAATAGTAGAATTAGTCTTAGAGACTCCTCTTCCCTGACAGTGCTGCAATGAGCATGGGCATTCTCCCTGCCCTAATTTTTTCACTTTTCTCTGTTACCAACTTTTGATTGCATCTACTTCATGAAGTTACTAGTTCTAGAATTATGATTGACCCTATGTTAGGAAACGAGGTACTCTTCAAAATGGAAATTTTCTTTTACCACGTGTATTGTTTTTTTTTTTTTTTTAGCTTGCATTTGGGTCACAGACCGCTTTGAAAATGTAGGGACAAGCTATAGGTCATCCCTGGAAAATGCAGCTGCCCGTAGAATTTAGCATATAATTTCAGAGGGTTCACAAGTTACTCTCTTCACATGTCCCCCAACCCCTAGCTAAAAATACACTTAGGAGTTAAGAACCCTGCTATTTATAGAAGTACTGTAATTTTATCAAAAACAAATCTGCAGATCCTATTTTAAGCTATTCTACTTGTGGAAAAAGTCCTCCAAATGTCTAATCCCCACTTATTGAATGGTTGAGTCTTACTAAGTTTGGTTACAAAGTGCGTGTATTCTGTTTTTGGACGTTGTTTTCTATTTGCTGACCTAATCTCACTAAATGCAAAATGGTCGTGATTCAGTGCCCAGGTGTATAATTTTTGTTTTCTTCTTTGAGCAAAATTAACTTCTTTAACTATTCAGTGTTAAAATTCTATTAGCGTCAGCTCCAGAGGAACATTCACAGTTACGTATTCTCTTGAAATTATATTTTCTTGGAAGAATTTTTTTGATTATCTGTCATTACCTTAAGATTTCTATTATTATTGTTGGCTTCTACTTAGAAAATATACGTACGTTTCAACACCAATCTATTTCTAGTTATATTGCAGACTTTCAAATATTTTATATAATTGCATCTCGATTATCTACAAACAGAAGTATTCCGAACAGCTAAATTAGTAGCTCTCAAACTTTAACATATCAGAGCCTCCCGGAGGACTTATTAAAACACATTTTGCTGGGGCCTAAGATTTCTTTTTTTTTTTTTTGAGACAGAGTCTCGCTCTGTCTCCCAGGCTGGAGTTCAATGGCCCGATCTCAGCGGCTCACTACAACCTCCGCCTCCCGGGTTCAAGCGATTCTCCTGCCTCAGCCTCCTGAGTAGCTGGGACTACAGGCGTCCGCCACCACCCCCGGCTAATTTTTGTATTTTTAGTAGAGACAGGGTTTCACCATATTGGCCAGGCTGGTCTCATAAACTCCTGACCTTGTGATCCGCCCGCCTCGGCCTCCTCAAAGTGTTGGGATTACAGGCGTGAGCCACCGCGCCCAGCCCAATTTCACGTTTTTTACAAGTTCCTGGGTGATGCTGCTCTTGCTGCTTTAGGGGCCACACTTTGAGAGCTACTGCAGTGCGTTATAGAAGTGTGCTTTTTATTTTGGCAGTGTGTGTGATTAAATATATGTGTTTTAATTCTTCCACCCGGATAGTTTATTTTCATTACAATTTTATTCAAGTTTATAATCAAATGAACTTGTTTTCTGTCTGCCCCATCTCAGATAGAAGACCCAGACATCGTGAATTATAGAGGGAGGCATAGGTTTAGGCATAGGTTTAAAAATGTGTGCCCAATTATTATGCTCTTTAGATACACAATATAACTTTCTGACGGATGGACCAGATGCTTAAGGTAGTGGTCTTCATGTATCACAACTTAGTGCAAGATAAACAAGATTCTCCGGGCATGGTGGCACATTCCTATTGTCCCAGCTACTCTAGAGGCTTAGGCAGGAAGATTCCTTGAGCCCAGGAGTTCTAGGCTGTAGTGTGCTATGCTGATCAGGTGTCCAAACTAAGTTCATCATCAATATGGTGACCTCCTGGGAGTGGGAGACCACCGGCTTGCCCAAGGAGGGGTGTACCAGCCCAGGTCAGAAATGGAGCAGGTGAAAACTCCTGTACTGATCAGTAGTGATCTTGCACCTGTGAATAGCCAGTATGCTCAAGCCCGGGCAACATAGCGATATCCTGTCTTTAAAAAAAATAAATAAATAAACAGGAACAGAGAGTTCTTAAGTTGAACTACAATATTGACCAGTAATAGATTTCTTTGAGAAAAATACTCTTTATTAGACGTGTACATTGTAATAACAGCAGATTTTTTGCAATGTGTCCCAGACACAGCGGTTGGTTTTTGGGTTTTTTTGGTTGTTTTTTTTTGGAGACAGGGTGTCTCTCTGTCACCCAAGCTACAGTGCAGTGGTGCAATCACGGCTCACCGCAGCCTCGACTTCCTAGGCTCACGTGATCCCTCCACCATAGCCTTTAGGGTAGGTGGGACTACAAGCATGCACCACCATGCCTGGCTAATTTTTTTTTTTTTTAATGGAGTCTTGCTAGGTTGCCCAGGCCAAGTCCTTTGTCATAATATCTCATTTTAATCTTCACAAACTTAAGAGAAAATGTCCTCATAATTTTTTTTTATAAAGTGAAAATTAGAGTCTCAAGGGTCTGAGTAAGTTGTTCCAACTCATGAAGCCAAGGTTCAAACCTAGATCAGTCTGACCCTAGGGCCTGTGTATGTAATTACTGCCCTGTATAGAATCCTCCTTTATAGCGCGCTCTTGCTGAAACAAAGCGTTTTATACAGACATCATCACTGTCTCTCGAATACTTAGAATCTTAGAAGACAACATTACAAGTATTGCTATTCTCTACTATCATGATGCTGTCACAGAACAGTTTATTGTAGCTGAATATGCATATTTACATATTCATAGCTACACTTTGAGTCACGCTTATGCCGTTTATATACAAGGGCACTTGCTCTAATGAAGGATCTGGTTATGAACAGGGCATTAATCAGAGTTGACCAACTCATGATTAGCTTCTTTAGTAACTTGTTTTAATCCAGGAGCTCTTTGCCTGTCTCAGTACGTCTGAATCTGTATTCAGAATATTGTGTCTGAACTCACATGCGTTTTTCTGGTGAGTCCATAGCTTTCTTCAGTCTCTCCAAAGGCCTCTTCTTTTATCATTGACCACAGGAATATACAGAAAGCATTTTATCTTCTAATAGCTTAGGGTTTCAAAAAGAAACCAAAGTGTGATGCTTATATTGGTGCTGACTCTAGTGCACAACACTAAACACTCCTTTCTTTTAGGAAATGCAAGAGAAACTCCAGAATTTTGCGCGGTTACCTGCACACAGAGTTACGGACTCCTGCATCGTAGCACTCCTCTCGCATGGTGTGGAGGGCGCCATCTATGGTGTGGATGGGAAACTGCTCCAGGTGCGGATACCATGGTGGAAGCCAGCTGTTGAAACCAGGCTGCTTCACCTCCTGCCTGCCGTCTGTCCCGTGATGGCGACTGTTGCATGTATAGGAATTCAGGAGGCCCCACCCAATGCTTAACCTCCCTTCTTCCTTGTTTCTTTCTGGCAGCTACAAGAGGTTTTTCGACTCTTTGACAACGCCAACTGCCCAAGCCTACAGAACAAACCGAAAATGTTCTTCATCCAGGCCTGCCGTGGAGGTGAGTGCCCTGGCAGACCAGCACCTGGGTGGTGGCTCCTGGGCGGCCTCCCACCAGCTCTCACTTTCCTGTTTGCTCCTCTCAGGTGCTATTGGATCCCTTGGGCACCTCCTTCTGTTCACTGCTGCCACCGCCTCTCTTGCTCTGTAAGTGTCTCCCAATGCATGGGGTGTGCTGGGACTTGGGCAGCCCATGGCTCTCAGGCTGGTCAGCTCTCCGTGCACCACCATATCCTGTTCTCAGGACTCTTTTATCAGTGTCTTTGCTTTCCTTTCTGAGAACTCTTACTCTTCTCTGCTTTATTAACGCCGGTGCCCTTTTTTTGGTTACTCATTCCAGTTACGGATTTCTGATCTGTCTTTTCCCCGTCCTTCTTATTTTATCTCCTTTCTTTCACTCTTTCTCCTTTTCACTGGTTCCATATACTTCACTTTTACCTACACTTCGCTCTTGCCTCCTTTCTTCTTACCATTCATGGGTCATGCAGGATAGCAGAACAGAATCCGTGTTGGCCTTTGACTCTTCCTTTTCCATGAGCGGCTGCTGCCCCTCTTTTCTCATGCAGTTTGTTTTACTCCTTTAAGAGCCAGGACTGCAGGACGAGGATTAAAAGACCCATAGGCATGCTTCTCATCCTGGAGGAAAATAATAGTAATTACGAGCCCTAACTTTGGAGTCAAATTCTGACTTCACCATTTACTAGTTACGTGAAGTTAAGTTAAATGGCATCCCTCCATCTCAGTTTGCTCAATATAAAATGAAAATAGTCCTTGTACCTACTTCATAAGGTGCTTGTGATGGTTAAATGAGATTATGCATTTAAGGGCTTACATAGCTCGGTACCTGACTCACAGCACATCCACAAAATATGCCAGCTATCACTCTTAAAACACGATCAGTGCCATAAAGGGCTTATAGTTTGCTTCAAAGGTCGCTTTGTCCAAACATTCAAATAATTACTGTTTTAATCTCTCGTGTGGCCAAATGTAAATAGCTAATACTATTGTCATCCTGATCTGATATTACCGCAGAATATAGTCTGTTGAGATCCTGCAGCATGACTCAGACTACAGCAGTTACTGCCCCAAAAGCAGAAGGAAATGTGGCCTCTCTAAGGAGCAGACCAGTTACTCAGGAAAATAAAGTAAATATGCATGAAGTAGCTTAAGACTAGTTCACAGGCCTCATGTAAGCAAGGGTGAAATTAGCAAGGTACAAACCATACTTAGAAAGGAGTATGCAGTAAGAGTAGATCATTTTAAGTGAGGGTAGTTTAAAGAGATTTTGTGGATAGGATACGGCTTCATTTGTACCTGGAGTAATTTGATTTACATAGTTGTAGAGTAGTATCTAGAGTCTGTCGTGGGAAGGAAACAATACAACATGATAAGCACACTGAGATTCAGAGGGCATGTTGTGCCTCCCCTCCTCCCAAACCAATGCTCGGATCTGATTTTAAAACAGCATCTGTGTGAGTATGTGAGATGTGGCTGGTCATAACAAAGTAGGTTCAGCTCATTTCAAACCTTTAGTCATAACTGAGATTTTGGACATCAGCCGGTAAAAGTAAGGAACAGTTGGGAGCTTAAGTAAGAAATAATGTGATGAATTTTTTTTCCAGGAAGGTTGCCGTGGAGGGGGCTGCACTAAGGAAAGAGGTTATGGGGCACAAACTT
This sequence comes from Mandrillus leucophaeus, assembly GCF_000951045.1. Taxonomy (NCBI): domain Eukaryota; kingdom Metazoa; phylum Chordata; class Mammalia; order Primates; family Cercopithecidae; genus Mandrillus; species Mandrillus leucophaeus. The sequence goes on from NW_012103865.1 coordinate 1,073,177, forward strand.
CACTTTTCATTCCCTGCTCTATCCCCAGGCCCAGGGCCCTGCCTGACGCATGGTAGCACTTATAAATGTCGAATGAATGGATGAAAATTAATCTGCCTGAAAAACTGTAGGTATTACGTAAAAAACAAATATGAGAATATAGTGACAAAAGAACCAATGGCATTTATTGATTGATGGATCTGTGATATAAAGGTGAGAGAGGAATTCTCCTTTCTCTTTAGCTTAGCCTGTTTCCTTTAGGCGTCTTTACTAACAAAATGACAGTTAAATGGTCATTTTCTCCTCCTATATCCAGGGATTTAATACCCTATTGGATCTGGATAAGGAGTAATTGCTCTTTCCTGGAGTAATCTGAATTTTTGACTCTGTCTCTCTAACTTTTCTGAAATTAAATCCTTCAAGGAATGACCAGTAGCCAATTGTTCCTTTGAAAATTTGAGTTCACCTGTCTTCCTGCTGTATTTGGTTAATATAATTAATGTCTATAAAAAGCTCCACCCCCCTGCCCCAGTCAGCTTCTAAACTAGAGTGTAAGCTCTATGATGGCAGGAATTTTCTCTTCACTTTATCCCTAGGCCTTAAAGTAAGACAGTGCCCAACACATGGCAGTTGCTTGACAATTTTTATTAAGTCTGTGCTTTGGTCCTTTTCCCCCCCAATTCTTAAAGCTTCCCATCTTTCTTAAGCTCCTTCATGTTGCGTGGATCAGGAAGTACTGTAATAGAGCGTACTCTTACTTTTTATGTGTTGACCTGAGAGTCCTCCCTATCTGTCTTTCCTACTGACAGCACCCCTGCCCACACCCAAAATAAAACAACATCATCAAAAATAAGAGTCTGTCTTGGGATACATAAGGCCTGTATCAAGAGCAAGGATCTGCTCAGGGTATGTTGAGAAAGTATTGCTGAAGTTGAATATGGATGATCTTTTTAAATTTTCTGGGAGAACATAGTCAAATTCTCCCCATTTTAAGTTTTTCCCTCTTAAAATTTTCATAAGGCCAGGTGTGGTGGCTCATGCCTGTAATCCCAACACTTTGGGAGGCCAAGGCAGAAGGATCACTTGAGGCCAGGAGTTCAAGACAAGTCTGGTCAACGTCGCAAGACCCCATCTCTATTAAAAAAAAAAAAAAAGATTTAAAAAGTTATTTTAATAAATAAAAATTATTTTTCTTAAATCTTGGATGCTTGCTGTAATTTATCTTATGAAATTAACAAATAGTGCTTCAAAGATAGCAAAACCACCTTGGAAACAACTGATCATACTTAGTTTTATTATTTTTTTGGTAGATAGTTTGAGGTTGTGATTTTTATGTAGCATACTTATGGTAACCGTATTTGTTATTTATTACCTTGTTTTTTCTTGTTTATGTAATTAAATATATCAATATTTTATTATGTATTGTAATAAAAAGCACTGTGACTCCCAGGCATACTGTTAATCGAACAAGTGTGTTGTGGACTTAGATGATTTTCAGTTCCATTTACAAGGAGTATTTGATTTGGCATTTTCCCTGTCTTACACAGAACGGGAACTGCTCCAACCACACAGATATGCATGTGCTTGAGCGTGGTGCCTGGTGTGTATGAGGCATCCCCTGAGTAACAGATGCATGCTGGGAGAGTAATTTTTATTATTTATTTATTTATTTGTTTGTTTATTTTTAGTTTATCAGCCATAGGTTGGAGGCAACAGCTGGAAATGGCTCTTCCCCTTCAAGGTTGTAGGGAATGTGGGCTTGCCTGTGACAGGCCCAAGAGAGACAGAAGAAGTAACATCTTTGTCCACTCTGTCTGCCTTTGTTACAGATGAGACTGATCGTGGGGTTGACCAACAAGATGGAAAGAACCATGCAGGATCCCCTGGGTGCGAGGAGAGTGATGCCGGTAAAGAAAAGCTGCCAAAGATGAGACTGCCCACGCGCTCAGACATGATATGCGGCTATGCCTGCCTCAAAGGTACTTTGAGTTCCAAAAGAGTCGAGTCATACCTCATTTTATTGCACTTTACTTTATTATGCTTTGCAGATACAGGTTGAGTATGCCTTATCTGAAATGTTGGGACCAGAATTTTTTTGGTCCCAGATTTTGGATTTTTTTGTTTTTTTGGATTTTGGAATATTTGCATTATACTTACTAATTGAGTGTCCCATATCCAAATATTGTAAATTTAAAATGCTCCAGTGAGCACCTTCTTTGAGCATCATGTTGGCACTTGGAAAGTTTCAGATTTAGAAGCATTTCAGATTTTTGGATTTGGGATGCTCAGCTACTTTTTACAAATTGAAGGTTTGTGGCAGTCCTCCTTCAAGCGTCTAAAATCAGCACCATTTTTCTATTGGCATGCCTCTGTTAGCATTTTTCAGCAATAAAGTATGTTTTAATTACAGCATATGCATTTTTTAGACATAATATTGTTGCACACTTAATAGACTGTAGGATAGTGACCGTAACTTCCATACACACTGGGAGACCTGAAAACTTGTATGACTTGTTTTATTGCCATATTCACTTTCTTGAGCTGGTCTGGAAACAGACCTACAGTATCTCCAAAGTATGCCAATAATTCAAAAGAGTGTACCCTCCTAGACTTGGATTCTTCATGTTGGGTTCTCTGTGGAGGGTGCAGGTGCCATGGCCGAGTCTAGTTTGGGAAGTCCAGCTGTGTGATGGCATTCACACTGTGATTAATGCCCTTTTGGTTGCAGGGACTGCCGCCATGCGGAACACCAAACGAGGTTCCTGGTACATCGAGGCCCTCGCTCAAGTGTTCTCTGAGCGGGCTTGTGATATGCACGTGGCCGACATGCTGGTTAAGGTGAGCCAGCGGGCTCCGTGACCCCTGTGCGTCTCCACAGTGCTCTACTTTCCTTCTCCCTTGAATGCTCTTTCATAGTCCGTCTCCTCTTCCCGTCGTGCTGCTCTCATGAAGCCCGAGATTCTCAGACTTGGGCCTGTTGGTTCTGCCCCTCCAGGTGAATGCACTTATCAAGGATCGGGAAGGCTATGCCCCTGGCACAGAGTTCCACCGGTGCAAGGAGATGTCTGAATACTGCAGCACTCTGTGCCGCCACCTCTACCTGTTCCCAGGACACCCTCCCACATGATGCCACCTCCCCATCATCCACGCCAAGTGGAAGCCACTGGACCACAGGAGGTGTGATAGAGCCTTTGATCTTCAGGATGCACAGTTTCTGTTCTGCCCCCTCAGGGATGTGGGAATCTCCCAGACTTGTTTCCTGTGCCCATCATCTCTGCCTTTGAGTGTGGGACTCCAGGCCAGCTCCTCTTCTGTGAAGCCCTCTGCCTGTAGAGCCAGCCTTGATCGGACCTATTGCCAGGAATGTTTCAGCTGCAGTTGAAGAGCCTGACAAGTGAAGTTGTAAACACAGTGTCATTATGGGGAGAGGGCATATAACTTCCCCGTATTTGTGTTCAGTTCCAGCTTTTGTAGATGGCACTTTAGTAATTGCTTTTATTACATTAGTTAAGATGTCTGAGGGATCATCTCCTATGTTTTATTTCATTCATATCCCCCACCCTTTTTGTCCTAGAGTGAGAGTTTGGAAGGTGTACAGATTTAATGTAGACATTGTCTTTTGGCTCTGAAGAGGTAAACATGACTAGAGACACACTTTGCTGCAATGTGACTAGAGACACACCTTGCTGCAGTGTGCAGAAGCGGCCTGTGCGTTCCCTTCAGTACTGCAGGGCTCCCCAGTGGAAGGACACTCTTGCCTCGTTTGGGCTCAAGGCTCCACAGCCTGTCCGCCGACATTGCTTTGCATCTGTACCTTATTGATCTTTGCCCATGGAAGTCTCAAAGATCTTTCGTTGGTTGTTTCTCTGAGCTTTGTTACTGTAATGAGCCTCGTGGGGAGCATCAGAGAAGGCCAGGTGTGTTTCCCTAGACTCTATATCTCTCTCTCTCTCTCTCTCTCTCTCTCTCTCTCTCTCTCTCTTCCTGCTCTCTGCTTCAGTATTAAACTCTACTTTGATATTATGTGGCCTTTATTTCAGTGCTATACGTGTCATTTTTCAATCTAGAAACCTTTATCCCTGCTTATCTGAAACTTCCCTGTTAAGACCTTTTAAAAAAAAAAAAAACTTCTTTCTTCCTCCAGTCTATTCTCCACATAACAGTAGTTTTGGTTTTTAATTTTTTTTTTTTTTTTTTTTTTTGTTATTTGGTGTTTTTTGGTTTTTAAGGCAAGTTCTCACTATGTTTCTCAGACTGGTCTCGAACTCCTGGCCTCAAGCCATCCTCCCACCTCAGCCTCTCAAATAGCTGGGACTACAGGTGTGAGCCACCACGCCTGGCCAGGTTTTGGTTGTTTAAATATAAATCTGATTATGTCACCTCCCTGCTTAGAACCCTTCTGCTTTCTATTACACCTCACTTAAAATTTAAACTTCTCACCTTCGTTTATGAGAACTGGTTCTTGCCTTCCCCTTGAACCTCATTAAATGGTGATTTCTTGCTAAGCTCCAGCCCGAGTGGTCTCCTCGGCTTCTAATTTTGTGCTCTTTCCTGCCCTCTTCCTTGGCCTTCTCATCTGTCCACCCCCACCACTCTTGACTCAGGTGGTGTCCTTATTCCTCAATTCTTGACTGTTCCCGGGCCCTTCAGTCCCTGAGCAGTCTACTCCTGTGTCTGTCACCACATCTTGTCTTTTCCCCTCATTGCACTTATTGCAGTTTATATGTATGCTACTTCTAGTTGTTCATTTCTGTCTCCCCTACCAGGCTGTAAATGAGGGCAGAAACCTTGTTTGTTTTATTCATCATCACGTACCAAGTGCTTGGCACATAGTGGGTCTTCAGTAAATGTTTGTTGAATAAAAGAGGGAAGAAGGCAAGCCAACCTTAGCTGCAATCCTACCTTTTGATAAAATGTTCCTTTTGACAATATACACAGATTATTATGTGTACTTTGTTTTTCCATGTGTTTTGCTTTTATCTGCTGGCATTTTTAGCTCCTTGAAGACATTTCATGTGTGAGATAACTTCCTTCACATCTCCCATGGTCCCTAGCAAAATGCTAGGCCTGTAGTAGTCAAGGTGCTCAATAAATATTTGTTTTGTGAGTTGGGTGGTTGGAAGCCTTGCTGCCAAGTCCTGCCTTTGGGTCGACATAGGATGGAAGTATTTGAGTGAGATAACCTTTCCACTCCCACTGCCAGGATTTTGTATTGCCATCAGGTGCCAAATAAATGCTCATATTTATTACTGTTGTGTGCTCAATATCTGTTTCTGTAGATACTCAGTCCTCTGAAGTCCACAGATTTTGTTTCCTTAGCCCCTTACAGTGCAGCCTTCCTCACCACCTCACAAGGCACACCCAGACCTGAAAACCCCTTCTTATTTTGCTGCCATGGTCCTGTAAATATATGCAAGTGTGGGTCCATCTCAGTTGGCCTAGTCCTGGGATTTCTCATAGATGAAATGGAAGTCATTAGCAACCAGTGCTGGTTCTTGGTTACTTAGACTATGAGATGTAGGCTGCCATAACAGATTGGGCTGGAATAGAAGAATGGGAGAGTGAAGGTAGTAAAATTCCATTTCTTACCTGGTTGCATTTAAGGTCTTCTAGAGTGGGCATAGATTGTAGGAGAATTCTAGTGCAGCGTAGAAGAGATCAAAGCAATGAATTTGTGTAAGTTGGGATATTTTGAGGGTGCGTTGTATCTAAAGGATATGCCTGAGAGGTTAAGTGCAGGTGCAGATGGGCCATGGAAGTTTGCAAGAGATGGAATGTTCTGTAGGTATTTTCTACAGAAGTTTTAGTAGGAAACAAAACTTTTTTTTTTATTTTTTTAAATACGGGGTTTCACCATGTCAGCCAGGCTGGTCTTTAACTCCTGTCCTCAAGCGATCAGCTCGCTTTGGCCTCCCAAAGTGCTAGGATTATAGGTATGAGCCACCACACCCAGCCAGAAAGAAAACTCTTTTGTTTGGTAGGAAACAGCTGTGGGAGCTGGAAACATTGTTGAGTGATAGAAGGGAATGGCTGTCTAGGAAGAGCAGAAGGGGACCGAGGTGAGCTGAAGCACCTCGGCAAATAGAGCAGAATTTGGTACAGAATGCTGGAGACAAAAGGGCGTGAAAAATGGACTGAAACTGGTTGATTGTACTGCAAGAAAAACAACCGTGGGAGAGCCTCAAGGGAGGGATACAAAATCTAGGACAGGCGAAGAAATTATGGAAATAGTGGGAGTAAGATAAATACCCATTTTCAGGATAGGAAGGCTTTTCAGAGGTGTGATAATGTTTGAGAATTACAGAGCAGTATCTCTGAACTGGATTCCGTGTCCTCCCCGCCCCCCAACCCCCTTGCCCTTGAATAAGGGTGTGAGGTTGAATTTCACAGCTCTGCTCCCTTCTGCTTACCTCTGCCAGAGGATTCTCTTCTAAAATTATCCCCCTCCCAGAGCTGGGGGCTGCCCTCTGCTGCCCTCCTCCATCCTGTTTCCTCTAATGGGGAAAGGAAAACAGGAAGAAAGAAAAACTGTAATATCAGACCAAAGCTGATTTTTTTTTTTTAATTTTTAAAATTTTGTTCTATAAAATAGAGATGAGGTCTCACTATGTTGTCCATGCTGGTCTCAAACACCTGGGTTCAAGTGATCCTCCTGTCTCGGCCTCCCAGAGTACTGGGATCACAGACATGAGCCACCACACCCAATCAAAGCTGTGATATTATGAATGGTGCCGGGCTGGCCGGGCACAGTGGCTCGTGCCTGTAATCCCAGCACTTTGGGAAGCTGAGGCAGGTGGATCACCTGGGCTCAAGAGTCCGAGACCAGCCTGAGCAACATGGCAAAGCCCCGTCTCTAAAAAATAAAGAATGGGCCAGGCACAGTAATACACACCTATAGTCCCAGCTACTCAAGAGGCTAAGGAGAGAGGATTGCTTGAGCCCAGGAGTTGAAAACCAGCCTGAGCAACATAGTGAAACCCCATCTAAAAAAAAAAAAAAAAAAATGGGCAGGAGGAAAGGTGTCTAATCTGAGAAGGAGGAAGACAATAATAGCTACAACTGTTCTGAGAGGAGCTTTCCATTTCATCTTCCCCATGCTTCTGGGAAGGAGTCATTTTCCCTTTTGTTTTTGAAACAGTTTTGCTCTTGTCACCCAGGCTGTAGTGCAATGGCGCAATCTCAGCTCACTGCAACCTCTGCCTCCTGGGTTCAAACCATTCTCCTGCCTCAGCCTCCCAAGTAGCTGGGATTACAGGCACTCTCCACCATACCCAGCTAATTTTTGTATTTTTAGTAGAGACGGGGCTTCACCATGTTGCCCGTGCTGGTCTCGAACTCCTGAGCTCAGGTGATTCACCCGCCTGAGCCTCCCAAAGTGCTGGGATTACAGGCGTGAACCACTGCGCCTGTCCACAAATGTAGCTTTAATGGTATGGACTCTAGAATTCAGTAGATCTGATTTTGAGTGCTGGGTCTGCCTTTGAAGATATTGGAGACCTTGATCAAGGTAGCTAACACAGCCCCTATTTCCCTTATTTAAAAATTAGGAATATTGCGTCTACCTTCCAATGTCCCCATGAGGATTAAATGTGACGATGCATGTAAATCACATGATGTTAATGCATAAAAATGCTTGATAAATGTTAACTCACAGAATGAGCTTCAGTTTAATATGAGTAAACGGTTCTTACTATTAGTCAAACACTATAGCACATTTTTGTTTTGTTTTGTTTGAGACAGAGTCTGTGTCGCAAGGCTGGAGTGCAGTGGCGTGATAGCTCACTGCAATCTCCGCCTCCTGGGTTCAAGTGATTCTCCTACCTCAGCCTCCTGAGTAGCTGGGATTGCAAGCACATGCCACCACGCCCAGCTGATTTTTGTATTTTTAGTAGAGACGGGATTTCACCATGTTGGCCAGGATGGTCTGGATCTCTTGACCTCGTTATCCACCTGCCTCGGCCTCCCAAAGTGCTGGGATTACAGGCGTGATCCACCGCGCCCAGCCTATAGCATGTTTTTTGCATGCGTTATTTTATCTTCTTAACCCTCTAGTTACTGCCTTTCTGAGGAAACAGGTCAGAATGTGAAACCGAAGCTGTCAGTTTGAGCATATGCTAACAACAGCCTTGCTTCTGTGACTTATTCTGGCATGAAGGATTTTTCCTCCTCACTTTTTTTTGGGCTGTAAGATTCCTCCCATTGGGCTGGGGGAATGAAACTGAGACCCAAAACCTTATTCCATCTTAAGTCATAATTAGGTAGGAGTTTGGGGAAAAAATGTATCATGTTTGAAAAGCCAGAAGGGGGAGAAAGAGACCTGTCGAATACTACAGGGAAAGCCTGAGTGCAGAGGATGGGAAAGGACTAAGGTTGCTCAAAGAATAAGGAGGCTGGCTGGGCGCAGTGGCTCACACCTGTAATCCCAGCACTTTGGGAGGCTAAGGCGGGTGGATCACGAGGTCAGGAGATTGAGACCATCCTGGCTAACACGGTGAAATCCTGTCTCTACTAAAAATACAAAAAATTAACTGGGCGTGGTGGCGGGCGCCTGTAGTCCCAGCTACTCGGGAGGCTGAGGCAGGAGAATGGCATGACCCGGGAAGTGGAGCTTGCAGTGAGCAGAGATCATGCCACTGCACTCCAGCCTGGGTGACAGAGCGAGACTCCGTCTCAAAAAAAAAAAAAAAAAAAAAAAGAATGAGGCAAGACACAATAAAGAGGAGAGGAGACATGACCACCAGTGGAGTGCACTACAGACAAAGTGTCTTCAGAGGAAGCTGTAGCTTAGCTGAAATTTCAGAAAGTAGGTGGCCATGGGTTCCACGGCTGCCTGATACGCAGAGGGAAAATGATGACTGAAAACACCTTTAAAGAGCGTAAGGGTTTTACTGCCCAGTATGTTGGGGAGGCCAGACTGGAAGACGTGAGATTCTGAAAACAAGGGTGTAGCCTGGAAAGAAAATGCATTCACCTATACCCAACACAAAACTTCTCCTCCATGTATCCTGTATGGCAACTTTGGACAATTTTCTTTCAAATAGCAATTCCATAAGCCTATGGACTTTTAAACTTTTTGTATAATGGACCCTAGGATGATCTATTTAAAACCCCAAAAGAGGCCGGGTGCAGTGGCTCACGCCTGTAATCCCAACAACTTTGGGAGGCCAAGGTGGGCAGATCACCTGAGGTCAGGCGTTCAGGACCAGCCTGGCCAACATGGTGAAACCCATCTCTACAAAAATACAAAAATTAGCCGGGCATGACGATGAGTGCCTGTAATCCCAGCTACTCGGGAGGCTGAGGTGAGAGAATTGCTTGAACCCAGGAGGAGGAGGTTGCACTGAGCAGAGATCGTGCCACTGCACTCCAGCCTGGGTGACAGTGAGACTCCATCTCAAAAAATAAGTAAATAAAATAAACCCCGACAGAATATCTATCATTTATGCATGCTTATGAATTTGCTTCCACATTCAGGAGCTTCATAGGAATTCCCGGAAGCCCATCTTTGTGCCTCCAAATAAGAACCTAAGCTTCTAGGCCCAGCGGAGTGATGGAGTGAGGAGTGGGCATGGTTTACATTTTCTTTTCTTGTTCTCTTGCAGGGATTTAAACCCATGGGATTTCAACTATTCCTAATTTCAAACACAGGATATTTACTCTCAAACCCTTGTCCTCCAGCACTGGCAGCCTGTAGATGTCTTTGACCCTCCTAATTTCAGAATCTGGTTTTAAGAATTGCACTTGGTGCTTTCCTTCTAGACCACACACTTCCACTCAGCTTGGCTGGATGTGAGTACTTTCCTCACTCCACTGGTCTCTGCCTTCAAATCTCAGAGTCCATGACTAGGCTGCTCTGTTTTACGGACCTGCCTTTCTCAGAAATAGTAAGAAAATCATAATTGCATCTCATATTTGCTGCTTATATTTATCAAGTTCCGACAGCAACTGATTACCTTCAGGAGAGCTATACTCCACAAACAGGGGAGAATCTTTTATCTGAAGCCCTCCAAGGAATACAATGTTACCTTGGCACTCTATTTTTTTTTTTTCTTCATGCAACAATGTGTTTTGTTATGTCTGCGGTTTTAAAATTATTTCTTGAATCTCTCCATACACAGGCAAAAATAAGTGTGCTGTTTAACATACTGGAACTTGCCTAACTTAATCATTGCCTAGAGAAGGGAAAATTATCCCCAAAACGTGGTTAACCAGGAGGCCGGTGCATCTGCTGACCTCCAAGAACATGGAGATGAACTTGATAGACAGACTGTCCACCATCTGAACCTTTATTCACCACCATTCTATAACCCTTATTCAGGCCCAAATCAGCAGCAAATTTCTTTCCAACAATCATTAAGTGTCCAAGAAGACTTTCGTCATCATCTTCTGCTGCAGAAATCTGGGATCTATGATTCTTGGGTATCACCAGAAAATGTGTTGGTGCTTGAGGGGGAATGTCGTGGAAAGCAAGGCACCGGTCATCCTCAAAAATGATTTTGGCTGGGATTTCCTTGCAGATATCTTCCCGAAGATCGTGTTGCCACCAGGCCGAGTGACCTGAGCTTTGGCGATCTCACCTGCCATCTCAGCCTCTCTCCCATGCAGCAGCCAGGGTAGAGGCGCGGAGGGAGGGCGGAACCCATGGATTCTATTTTCTTTATTAAGAAAGTAATCCTTTCTGCTCATACCAGTCCCATAGATGTCTGTCCTTACTTTCTGCCTGCAGAAAAGGTGGGTATCATCACAGAATCTTTAGTTTCTCAATTCACTTGTAATTTTTTGGAGAGATTTATAGGCCTTGAGGTTTGTAGGACTGTTGTTAGAGCAGATTTTTTTTAAGCTATATTGGTGTATAATTGACAAATAGAAATTATACATATTTAAGGTGTACTGTGGCTGACTGCCACAACTACTACTTGAGACCATGATTACAGCAGTTACTACTGTTACCACTTGAAACCGTCATTATGACTAAACAAAGGGACGAATGTAGAAATGAAAACTTAAGACAAAAGAAACTGTTTTAAGGAAAGGCAACATGGAGAAGAGAACTCCCTGCTTCTGGTGAGCAAAGGTAGCCCCCCCAAACTTCTCAGCCCTTGATATTTACTGGGTAACAAGAACAAGGAGGAGGTAATGATTGGTCAGCTGCTTAATTGATCACAGGTTCATATTGTTACTGACAGGCTTCAATTGTGCCTAATCATAAGAAACATTTGTGCGGCCTCCAACAGTGTACAACTTGATGTGTTGATATATGTATACATTGTGAAATGATCACAATCAAGCCGGTTACCGTATCCATCACCTCGCATAGTTGCTGTGGGAGTGGAGGGAGGTGAGAGCGTTCGAGATCTACCCTCTTAGCAAATTTCAAGTATGTGGTATTACTACCTATAGTCACCATGTACATTAGATATCCAGGACTTTCTCATCTTGTATAACTGAACCTTTGTATCCTTTGACCAAATGTCCCCATTCTCCCATCCCCTACTCCAGCCCAGCCCCTGGCAACTACCCTCTACTTTCTGCTTCTATGAGTTTGACTGTTTTAGATTCCACATACAAGTGCAATCATGCAGTATTTTTCTTTTTGCGTCTGCAATGTTTTGACTTAGCATAATGTCATGTTTTGACTTAGCATAATGTCATGTTTTGACTTAGCATAATGTCCTCCAAGTTCATCTATGTTGTCACAAATGGTAGAATTTTCTTCTTTGTCAGGGCTGAATAGTATTCCATTATATATATTTATGTACACATGACATTTTCTTTATTCATCTGTTAGTGGACACTTAGGTTCTTTCCGTTTCTAGGCTATTGTGAATAATGCTGCAATGAACATGGGAGTGCAGATACTTCTTTAAGATACTGATTTCCTTTCCTTTCGATATATGGGAGTTGCTGAGTCATATGGCAGTTCTGATTTTACCTTTTGAGGAACTTTTGTACTGTTTCGTAATGACTATACCGGTTTATGTTCCCACCCACAGTGCACAAGGGTTCCCTTTTCTCTGCATTCTCGCCAACATTTATCTCATCTTTTTATTCATTTATTATTTTGAGACATAATCTCACTCTGTCAGCCAGGATGGAGTGCAGTAGTGGCTTCCCAGCTCACTGCAGCCTCCACCTCCTGGGCCTGAGTGATCCTCTTGTCTCAGCCTCCCAAGTAGCTGGGACTACAGGCATGCACCATCATGCCTGGCTAATTTTTGTATTTTTTATAGAGATGCAGTCTCCCCATGTTGCCAGGCTGGTCTCTAACTGCTGGGCTCAAGCATTCTGCCCGTCTTGGTCGCCCACAGTGCTGGGATTGTAAGCATGAGCCCTCTCACCTGGCTATTTCTTGCTTTTTTGATGATAGCCATCCTAATAGGTATGAGGTGATATTGCATTATGATTTTGATTTGTATTTTCCTGATGATTAATGATGTTGAGGCCCTAGAAAAAGTACTTTTAATGATATTGGCTTCCCTCTTGCTTTGGGTGGTTCCATTTAGCCTAGGTCGAAATCACATTGTAGACCAGATGTTTGCTGTCCCTGCCCTTCAGTCCCTAAACTTGGACTGTCCTGGGACCGACCCCACTTGGTAATGGATCCTAAACTTCACTTCGGCCCAGTTCATAACTTTTCTCCTATAGTGACGAGTTCATAGGGAAGATATGTCATAGGAAAATTGGTTTTATAATGTGATGCCAGAAAGAAAAGTTTGTCCTTGGCCAAAAAGTATTTATTGACCTGAAAAGGGAAGAATAGCAGAGAGCACTTCCCCATCATCTTTCATGTTTGTCGGGCTTGTCGTGAGAAGCCCTCACTCCTTTGCCACCTCTCCCTTCCCTGTGCCTCTTGTCTACTTTCGATTCTCCCCTGCTATCTCCCCTGTAATCTATCTGATGGAGCCAGTGTGGGCGCTCCACAGTCCAAATGGAAGCTCAGTCCCTCCAGGTTAGCAGCGTGGCTGACACCTAACAGTCTGGGATGTGGGAGAAATTCTAGAACCCAAGTCTATTACCGACCCCCGACTTCCCACTTCCCATAAGCGTTCCACACCCAGCGGGTGATAAGGATGGGATCAGGGGATGCCCCCAAGCTGTTATTAGCAGCCTCTGGCAGACAGGAGGGCAAAGAGCTGGAGAAGAACGCTGGACATGGGATGGGCTGGCAGAGCTGGCCAGACAGAACCCTGGGTGGACACAGAGTTGGGAACAAGCCAGCCAGGAGAGGTGGCAGAGAGGCACCAGTTACTCTCCCAGGTGAGTTAACGCCCCAGTGTTTCCAGATCTTCGAGTCACTTCATCTTTATCCAGCACCCACCCCTCACCTTCCACATCCTGAAGAAGAGAGATGGGCAGCTGGAGGGCTTCCATGCAGATCCGGCTCTACACATAGGTTTGAGAGCATACTCAGCAGTTTCTCATCCAGATCCAGGCGATATTTATAGAGGGACCAGTGACATGGAGCTGGAAGTCTACTACTGGTGACTAAGGAGGGGGACAATGCCACTGGCTCAGCAGAGGGAATCCCCTGTGGGGCTGTCCCTCAGGTCCTCATCCCAACCCCCACCCCCGCACTGCACTCACACCTGCTTCGACCCCAAGCAGATCAGATGTGGCAGTGGGGGATCATGTGATGGAGAAGGGGCTATAAATAGCTGGAGGTGGGCATGCTGCCCCAGACGCCTTGGGGACAGCAAGAGCAGAGGCTTAAGGAGCTACACTGGGGGAAGGACAGGGGCAAGCAGGCCAAGGCCTGGCCGGGGCTCGGGGGGAGGGAACATGGAGCAATCCCGGTCACAGCAGCGTGGGGGTGAACAAAGCTGGTGGGGGAGTGACCCCCAGTACCAGTATATGCCCTTTGAACACTGCACCAGCTACGGACTGCCCTCTGAGAACGGGGGCCTCCAGCACAGGCTCCGGAAGGATGCAGGCCCCCGCCACAACGTCCACCCCACACAGGTAAAGTGCTATAAGGGGAGAGGGGAGCCACGGATGAGGGGAGACAGTGGTGCCAGAGACTGGTGAAAATTAGGAATTGGGTAAAAAGAGGGAGCAGTGTCACATTTTTTTAACTTAAAAAACAAGTACATGGTAATGTGTTCAAAATATGAAAATCTTTGGAAATCTGGGCTCACCTAAATATGCACTTAGAGAGAAATGCATGCACTTTCATACAACCTTTACCAACAGAGTACCCGAATCTTATGGGGAAACAGCAGAGCCTCACATGCACGAATAGCTCGTGCTTACATAACCTACGTGGAGTGGATTGCGTAGGAGCCCACACTGCAGTGTGCTGGGAGCTGTCTCCTACACCCTCACCCACAGGCAGACACTGCCAGATTTCTGCCTCTGTGACCCTCTGCAGAATACACAAACACACGAATCTTTCTGTGAAAGGCAGAAGAAAGGAACTGGACAAGTGTAGAAAACAGACTGAATTGCGTATCAGTGATCAAAGATCTACCAACGTCAAAATGAGCAGAGATGTAATCAAGCTTTTAGGTGGCAAGATGATCAAGTAAGAACCTATTAAGTGTTAGGCACCTGAAAAAGTGCAGAGATGTGATCCCAGCAACAGAAGTATGCAGACTAATTAGGAGTGTTTAGGGATGAGCAGCCTCCTGCTGTGGGATTGGTGGGATATGACCACCAAGGAAAGGGGGAATGGGGATGGGCACAACTAAAGGAAAGGTTGTGAAATTGTCATGGAAAAAGATAGGTCATGGCTAATAAGTAAGTATGCCTCTCCCTCCAAAGAATGCAGAGAACAACAGAGGATAGAATTTGTCCAGAGGACAGGTGGCCAGAACTTTCTTTTTTTTTTTTTTTTTTTTTTGTTTTGAGACAGTCTATCACTCTGTCTCCCAGGCTGGAGTACAGTGGTGCTATCTGGACTCACTGCGACCTCTGCCTCCTGGGTTCAAGCAACTCTCTTTCCTCAGCCTCCTGAGTAGCTGGGATTACAGGCACCTGCCACCATGCCTGGCAAATTTTTGTACTTTTAGTAGAGACAGGTTTTTGCCATGCTGGCCAGGCTGGTCTCGAACTCCTGACCTCAGGTAATTCACTCACCTTGGCCTCCCAATGTGCTGGAATTACAACTGTGAGCCACTGCGCCCCGTCTGGTCATAACTTAAAATACTTTTTTTATTTAATTAATTAATTTTTTAATAGGGAGCCTACAGTTCCTTTAGGTTTAGGGCTGGGAAGCTGAGGCATGAGCTGTGCAGGGGATCTCAACATTGGGGGTCAAAAGGATCTGCTCTCAGTCTCTGACCAACCCCCAGGAGTATTTGCAAAGGCAGCACCAGGGACCCAGTAGAGAACAGGGACATACAGGTCAGTGTAGGCTGGTATCGAGCATTGGGAAGGTTCCCTGGAGATAGCGGGGTCTGACTAGGCCTTTGAACACCATTTGGGATCAGTAGGGGGGAAGACCCCTCCCCCGGCCCTGTGCTCTCACTGATGTACATGGTCGTATCTGGGTGGGATGACAACTTGAGTAACAGTGCCATTATGGCACTTCCTGGTGACAGTGAGGAGACTGGCCAGGGGAGCATGAAGCCTCGTGTTGGGAAGCTATGGTTAGTTTGGGGAGTAAAATTGAGCTGTTTTCTACAGGTCTCAAAAGCAAACAAGAGTTTGGATTAGTTTTTCTTTGTTTCATTTTTATTATGGAAAATTCAGACTTACACAAAAACAGAATGGTATAGTGAAGCCCCAAGAACCCCCCAGTTATCAATGTTTTGTCACTATTGTTACATCTGTTCTCCCCTTCCCCACCCTCATCCCTCTACACACTGTGGAACACTTTTGTTTGTTTGTTTGTTTTTCTTTGAGATGGAGTTTCGCTCTTGTTGCCCAGGCTAGAGTTGCAATGGCGCGATCTCAGCTCACCGCAACCTCCGCCTCCCGGGTTCAAGCGATTCTCCTGCCTCCGCCTCCTGAGTAGGTGAGATTACAGGCATGCGCCACCATGCCTGGCTAAGTTTTGTTTTTTTAGTAGAGACGGGGTTTCTCCATGTTGGTCAGGCTGATCTCGAACTCCTGACCTCAGGTGACCTGCCCGCCTCAGGCTCCTAAAGTGCTGGGATTACAGGCGTGAGCCACCGAGCCTGGCTTACACGGTGGAATACTTTTTAACAAATCCCAGACATTGTATCACTTGTAGACTTGAGTTTTGACTTCTCCCTGGCCCTCCCCTCACCCTGCCCTGGTGTGGTGGTTAGCATGGGACCAGCTAGAACAGATCTGGCCCTTGAAGTGTTTTCCCAGCCCAGGTATGATGATATGAAGCAAGCCCCTTCCTCGTCTCCACCGGCCTGGGGCCTCGAGGAGCTGAGACAGCCTCAGCTGTCTGACTTCCAGTGGGAAGTATCTTCTCTCTCTGGGTCCCAGGTAGGGTTTGGAAGGAAACACTGCCTTCCTCGGTCACTAACCCAGAAGACAAACAGCCATGAGCAGGGTAATTCGTGCGTGTGCCTGTTCAGGACTGCGACGTAAAATGCTGCTCATATTGTGAAATCAGATCTCTTCTACTCAGGCTCTCCCAGAATCCAGCAACATGGCCTGGACTGACCCTGGCCCCAGAGGACGGTTAGTGCAGTGGGAGTGGGGCAGGCTAAAAGCAGTTTGAGCTGTTGCATACTCCACACAGACAGACACACGTGCTCTGTCTCGGGATGGAAGTGGAGGGCCACCAGATCTGAGGAAGCTGCTCTGCCCCCTTCACATGTAGGGCAGGTGGGGGTCTAATTATCTGGCTGTAGGAAGAAGTAGATTGACCTGCCTTTTCGAGCTAGTTCCTGTGTGTGCATACAAGCGCTGGGAGATGAGGTAGGTGGGCTTGAAGCTTGACAGAGGACCTGAGGCGCCTCAGGTAAGGCTAGACACACCAAGGCAAAGTGCAACCAAGACTGCCCTGATAACCCAGTCTGTCCTCACCATTCATATTAGGAGGAAAGTTAATGCAGGTGGTCTGGGGAAATTGTGGGACATACAGAAAGCAGTGACACAAAACACCTGATTGATATGGGCTGCTGGGTTCAGCACAGTCCTGTACCTCTGCTTCAAAGCAGAAACTGGCCTCCTTTATAAAGGTTACCTTGGATCAAGGTGAGTACAGGTTGGAGAATGGGTGGAGAGAAGGTAGGATGAATGGACAAGGGAAAGGGTGGGAAATGTGGAAATGGAGGGTGGAGACTAGAGGGCAGGGATGACCACAAAGTCACCCTGCATGCAGTCAACTCCCAGAATTCAAAAAAGCTGCTGCTCTTTTCTTCTGTGAGTCTGTCTGCTGCCCTCTGTCTATTATTTTTTTTTTTACTCTTCAACAAGGCAGACACTGATCATTCTCTCTCTGTCCAGATTTATGGCCATCACAAAGAACAATTCTCAGACAGGGAGCGGGACATAGGGATGCCCAAGAAGACGGGCTCCAGTTCTACTGTGGACAGCAAGGATGAGGATCACTATTCCAAATGTCAAGGTGATGGGGACTGAGGAACAAATAAATCTGGAGTAGAAAGAGGTATAGGGATTAGGAGAATAACTTGGTCATCCCGTTGCACATACGTACTCTTTTCCCTGCTACAAAAACTCTACCTTTTTTTTTTTTTTTTTTTAAGAGACAGGGTCTCACTCTGTCATTCAGACTGAAGTGCAGTGGAGTGACCATAGCTCACTGCAGCCTAGAACTCCTGGGCTCAAGTGATCCTCCTGCCTCAGCCTCTCCAGTAACTAAAACTATAAGCACATGCCACCATGCCCAGCTAATTTTAAAACCTTTTTTGTAGAGATGCTGAGGCTGGTCTTGAACTCCTGGCATCAAGCAATCCTCCCGCCTTAGCCTCCCAAAGTCCTGGGATTAGAGGTGTGAGCCACCATGCTTGGCCCCTCTAAGTATTAAGGAAAAGGCACCCCTCTCCACCTCCTTTGCACTTTGCCTATTCCCTGTTATTCCTCCCACAACTTCAAGAAATGAGTTTTAGAAAGGAATTCAAATATTCATGGGGAATTGGACTTTGTTGCCTTTTGCCGGGGCCAGAGCAGCGATCAGCAGAGGGGTAATGAGAAACTCAGTGCGTAAGATGTATGGACCCTGAGGACCCAAAGCTTGCCCTCCCATCTTGGGTCTAGCACCCAAAGTAGTGACTGGTTAGCTGTTCTCTCTCTCTCTCTCTCTCTCTCTCTCTCTCTTTCTTTCTCTCTCTCTCTCTATATATATATTTTTTTGTTGTTGTTGTTGTTGTTGTTGTTTTTGTTTTTTTTCCCCTCATCTCTTCCTAGATTGTGCCCGCCGCCTGGGACAGGTGGTGAGAAGAAAGTTAGGGGAAGACTGGATCTTTCTGGTGCTTCTGGGACTGCTGATGGCTCTGGTCAGCTGGTGCATGGACTACGTCAGTGCCAAAAGCCTTCAGGGTAGGTTTAACCTGGACCTTTGCTCACAGCTGTTTCTGGAGTTTCTACCTAGGGTAAGCAGGGTGTGTTATGGGAAACGAATGTTGCACCGAGAGGGATCAGGTGGGACTCCAGGCCCAGAAAAGACCAGACCTAGCCCTGCTCCACTTCTTACGCCCCTCCACTCACTGCCATCCAAACAGTGGATGCCCTCTAATAGGGTAACCAACTTGCCCCAGTTTCCCAGGGACTTTCCCAGTTTCAGCACTGAACATCCTGAATCCCAGGAAGCCCCTTGGTTCTGGGCACACCAGGTGGTTGGTCACACCCAGTCCTCCAGCCCTTCAAGGGCCAGATCTGTTCTAGCTGGTCCCATGCTAACCACCACACCAGGGCAGGGTGAGGGGAAGGCAAGGGAGAAGTCAAAACTCCAGTGGGATTCATGACACAGCCACCAACTACCAACTGGAACAGGCCACATCACCTCCCATAACTCAGGCTTCCCATGTGTCAAATGACAGCAGCACCATCTTGGAAGGGGCACACAGAATGAGCACGGCCCGAGAACACGCCAGGCACACTTCCTGGTGCTGTGGACACAGCTGCTCAGCCACGCTCTGCCTAACCCCAGGCATGTGTCTCCGCAGCCTACAAGTGGTCCTACGCGCAGATGCGGCCCAGCCTTCCTCTGCAGTTCCTGGTCTGGGTCACCTTCCCACTCGCCCTCATCCTCTTCAGCGCCCTCTTCTGCCACCTCATCTCTCCCCAGGCTGTTGGTGAGAACTTGCCACCAGACTCAGCCTGAGCTGGGTGGCCTGAGAGGGGCCCTGTCTGTCTCCCCCACCATCCAGCCCCACCCACAGTCCGGTGCTGCCTGGCCCCATCCTCCCCACCACTGCCTCTTCAGCCCTCTCCAATTCCCATTCCCATATTCTGAACAGTCATCTCCCTTTTAACCTCCACCTTGACTCTGCACATAATCTTTCTATGCTTTTAGGCTCTGGAATCCCTGAAATGAAGACAATACTTCGTGGGGTTGTCCTGAAGGAATACCTCACAATAAAAGCCTTTGTGGCCAAGGTTGTCGCCCTGACTGCGGGCCTGGGCAGTGGCATCCCCGTGGGGAAAGAGGTAGGTCTGGCATGACAGAAGCAAGAGCTGGGAAGGGCCCTCAGGAGCCAGGGTGGCACCAACTCTAGAGGGAGCTCTGGGAGTGGAAGAGGATCAGAGGGACAGGACCAAGGCCAGGGCCAGGGGACACTAGGAAGGGGAAATGCTTTGGAAGGTCCTCCACCTGGGGTCCAATGACAAAAACCGCACAGCCTGGGGAGCTTGGAGCAGGCTCTCAGCCTGGACACCCCTGACATTTGGGGCTGGATAACTCTGTGCTGTCGGAGGCTTTTCTGCGCAGTGGAGGGGACTTAGCAGCATTGCTGGCCTCTGACCCTTCCTAGATGCCCAGCAGCATCCCCGAGTTGTGACACCAGCATGTCCTCAGACATTGCCATATGGACCCTGGGGGACAAAATCTCCCCTGGTTGAGAACACTGTCTTAGAGATCACCCAGACCAGTTCCTTTGCTTGAATCTGAGAAAACCAGGACTGAGAATGAGGCTGTGCTATTTTCAAGGTTGCTCAGTAGGGTGCAGCCTCCTTCTGTTCTCTGCTGGTGTGCACCTTTGCCCCCTACTGCCATATTCCACCCAGCAGCCAGAGGCATCTTTTAAAAATGGGATCAGCCTCATCTGACCCCTGGTCAAAAACTTCTTAAGGCTTTCCATGCCTCTTAAAATAAAATTGAAAGTTTTTTTGTTGTTGTTGTTGAGACAGTGTCTAGCTCGCTTGCCCAAGCTGGAGTGCAGTGGTGCAATCTCGGCTCACTGCAACCTCCACCTCCCAGGTTCAAGCGATTCTCCCGCCTCAGCCTCCTGAGTAGCTGGGACTACAGGCAAAAGCCAACGCATCCGGCTAATTTTTATATTTTTAGTAGAGATAGGGTTTCACCATATTGGTCAGGCTGGTCTCAAACTCCTGACCTCAGGTGACCGCCCGCCTTGGCCTTGCAAAGTGCTGGGATTACAGGTATGCGCCACCACGCCCCGGCCTAATCGGAGCTTCTTACATGGCCTTCGAGACTGTGAACTCCGGCTGCTCCTCTCTCCAGGCCTCTGCCCCCGCTTCCCTGTGTTTGGCTCACAGGTTTCCTTTCTGTCCCTCAGTCACTCTGCCCTGGGCCCCTCAGGGCCCCTGTGTGCTGTTTTCCCAGCCTGGAACATTCTTCCTCCTGACATCTGCGTGGCTCCCTCCCGCCTATCATTCAGAGCCCTGCTTGAGGGAGGCTCCTCAGGCTCTTTCCTCTAAACACGTGCCCTCCCACCGTCCGCCACCCTTGCTCTCTGGAGAGGAGAAATACACTGGTTTCTCGTCTTCCTCCTCCCTGGGATGAGGCCTCATGAGGACGGGACCTCTGCGTAACTCCTGTATTTGCAGCCCCTGGCACAGTGCCCAGAGTAAGGAATGTTAGTCCAGTGAGTGCTGCAGAGCCTCCATCTGGCCTCTGACCTCCGCCCCCTTGCTCCCCCTCCCCCAGGGCCCCTTCGTCCACATTGCCAGCATCTGTGCTGCTGTCCTCAGCAAGTTCATGTCTGTGTTCTGTGGGGTGTATGAGGTAAGGTTGAGACAGCGAAATGAGCCAGGGCCAGGTGGTAGAAGGAGTCCGGCTGTGTGTCCAGGGTGTTGGGAGGGCTGCCTCTGCTCTGGGCTGGCTGTGGTGCTGAAGGAGCATCGCACTAATCCACGCTCCCTTCCTCGTCCCCCTGTCCGCCTACCCTAGCCACATAAATGCCTCTGTTTAACCTGTGCCTGTCCTCTGAATGCCCACCCCTCTTTGACCTGTGCCCCCACATGGAGGGCTGGCCTGTGGTCTGCTCCCATGCTCTCCCTGCTAGTCCATACCACCCCCTCTGTGTCAGTTTCCCTCCACGTTTCCCTCTTGTGCTCCTCCTTCCCTGTGTAGCTCCCAATCCCTCACCCCACCTCTTACATACGCCCCGCCTGCCCCACCCCTCCACCCCCTTGTCCCGCGTGCTTCTCTGTTGCAGACCGTGCCTGGGCAGCTTGACCTCCTGGTGTCGGCCTGTGCGGTGGGCGTGGGATGCTGCTTTGCAGTCCGTGTTGGAGGCAAGTTGCACTTCCTCCCTATCCCGATTGCCTAAGCAAGACTTAGAAGGGGATTTTGGGTGGCTGCCACAAGCTTTGGAGTGGGCATCCAGGGAATGGCTGTGGATCACAGCCCCTAGGATCCAGATACCTGTATTTTTTCACCAAAGGGCTGTGTATTCTTTTGAGACTGCTTGCTGTGTGGTGCAGGATGTATTAGTACTGCTTTCTGGAGTTCTTGCTCTCTTTTCTGCTTATCATTTGTTGATTTATATGCCTGGCATATATTTGCGTAACTTTTATTTCATTTTCTACTTTCTATTTCATTTCGGTGCTGTGCTATGAGGTTAATTCCTTTTTGCCAAACTCACTGAGTTTCTCTTGGCCTGGGAATCATAGGGGCCATGGGACCACAAGGACTACTTGTGACTTAGGCCTCTCATTCTGCCTTATTCCCCATCCCTGCTTGTTTTCCTGTCCTCTGCCTGCCCACCTCCCTCTCTTCCACCTGTCTCTCTGTCTGTCTCTCCCCTAGTAGCAGCCATACTACTACTCTGATATCCTGACGGTGGGCTGTGCTGTGGGAGTCGGCTGTTGTTTTGGGACACCACTTGGAGGCAAGTGATTGGCCCCCTCCCCCATCAATCATCTTGCCTGGCCTGACTCCCAAAACAGTTTGAATCAGTATCCATAAGTGCTGGTATTACCAGGTTATTTACAAGAATAGCTGACTTTTAGTAAGCATTTGCTATGTGCCAGGCAACGTTCTAAGCACTTACTTTTACTCCTGGCCAAAGCCATATGAGACTGATATTCCAGAGGAGGAAGAGGAGAGAACTGAATTACAGAGAGGGAGAGTGACTTGAGCAAGTTCATTCTGTTAGTAAGGTCCAAGCTGGGAATTAAAACCAAGGCAGTCTCCGTGGCTCCCTTAATTATTTTAAAACCTGTTTGTATTGTTGGATGTTTTTGCCCTACGCCGATGACATCTCTAACGGAGAACTCTATGAACTTCCTCCTTCAAGGGAAAAACCCACATTTTGTTGTGCTTTACTAATTGCATGGGAATTCAGGTAGACCTTATTTAGATTAATGGTAAGCTTTTAGTGAAGAATAGTTAGGAGAGTTTCAAGGGATAAATGTCCCTTGATAGCAATTTAAAGTTAAGTTTAGCTCTTTCTCCAAGTATAAGGCAAATAGTGATTTCTCAGATTATTTTCCTTATCATGGATGATTAACAAATGGATGTAGTCGGAGAAAGCAGTCGTATCTGTGTATTGACTCATCAAAATCAATTAACGCTAGATTAGCAGGGCAGAATTATACAGGTCATTCATTGGATTCATTGATGATAAAAAGGACACTAAGTAGATATGTGAAGAAACAAAATTGTAGGAAGGGCATTTGCTTCTTAAAAGACCCACTGTTAGAGGTTTCTTTTCGGTTATGGAAATGTTAAGCAATCTTTTCATAGAGTCTTCCAGGGAACTAAAATGACTTGGCGCAGGAATGATAAATGGAGAAGAGTTTAAAGTTAATGCAAATGCATGATCTAACTTATGCAAACACTGTGGCAAAGCACAGACTTCGGAGCCCAAGTTAGCAAGCATACCAGCTAGCATCCTGTTTACATTTCTGTCCTCAGCTCTACTCATTAAAATCACTAATCCTTGTCAGCGGAGGATAGTGTATTTGGATTTTTGCACATGTTAAACGTTCACACTTACATTTGTACCCACTTTCACCTTTATTTACTCTTTAGCCTTTCAAATCCAGGAGGTCTAAAGAATATTTTTAGACTGGGAGACTTTTGTTATTTTGTTTCAATCAGCCAGATTCTCTTAATGTGAAGAGAATTTGCATTTTCCTGATAACATTGGAATTTCTGAGAAGAATCAGAAAGGTTCTTCTTGGACCTGGGTCAAGTATGGGAGAGGTAAAGATCATAGAGAAGTTACAGGCAACAGTTCTGAAACCATTGTGCTAGAAAAGGGAAGAAAAAATTCATAGATAAAGCATTGCTGTTGACACAAGAAATTGTTAAGAACTTAAAAATTAAGATGCTATGTTTAGGCTGTTTGTATTACATGGTAAATGACAAAGGTATTTGCAGGTGGCATTCCTGGTTTTTTGTTGTTGTTTGTTTGTTTGTTTATTTAGATGGAGTCTTGCTCTGTCACCCAGGCTGGAGTACAGTGGCACCATCTTGGCTCACTGCAAGCTCTGCCTCTGAGGTTCAAGCAATTCTCATGCCTCAGTCTCCCTAGTAGCTGGGATTACAGGCCCGCACCATCACACCCGGCTAATTTTTTGTATTTTTAATAGAGACGGGGTTTCACCATGTTGGCCAGGCTGCTCTCAAACTCCTGACCTCAAGTGACCCACCCACCTTGGCCTCCCAAAGTGCTGGGATTACAGGTGTGAGCCACCGTGCCTGGCCCATTACTTGATTTTTTAAAATGAATACTGAATAATTCTGAAAGGAAAATTAGTATCGAAATGATGTACTCATTATGGAGTCAGCTCTTAATTTCTTACACTAATGAAATAAATAGAATTCAGCATTCTGCTAAAATGACAAGCATCTTGCTCCCATTCTGTGCCAGGCCCTGTGCTGGATCATGCATACTCAGGGTGCTCCTGGTTGAGAGGCTGGACAGGCAGGCAAACCTATCGTCATAGCCCACTCGAAAAAGTGGCCCAATGGCAGCTGGGGCAAAGTGCAGTGGGAACCTTATGCTAACCTGCCTATGAGAGCCCATGAAGCGTCACAAAAGAGGTGGTGTTTGATATGAGGCTTGAATAATAAGTAGGACTGGCAAGGAGGATGGTGGGGGCAGGGTATTCTGGATAGAGGAACCAGCATTGCAAAGTCAAGATGGGGGCAGTAGCTGCGTATTAGCAGGGGATACAGAGGAAGGAATAATAGCAAATGAGTCTGGACAAGTAAAGGGTGACTGAATTATGGAGACCCTCATGGCTATGTATAAGAATATGGAATTTATTCTCTAGACTAGGATTTGCATAAATGTGTTTCATGGTTTTGTAGATCTAATGTGTAAAAATGGTTCTGTAAATCAGTTGGAAAGTGCTTGGTTAGAGAGACAGTTCTTTCTGAAACTAGAAAAGTTATCAGTGGCCAGGCACGGTGGCTCATGCCCGTAATGCCGGCACTTTGGGAGGCCGAGGTGGGCGAATCACGAGGTCAGGAGTTCAAGAACAGCCTGGCCAATATGGTGAAACGCCACCTCTATTAATAATACAAAAATTAGCTGGGTGTGGCGGCAGGTACCTGTAGTCTCTGCTGCTCAGGAAGCCAAGGCAGAATAATTGCTTGAACCTGGGAGGCAGAGGTTATAGTAGGCCGAGATTGCGCCACTGCACTCCAGCCTGGGCAACAGAGTGAGACTCCATCTCAAAAAAAAAAAAAAAAAAAAAAAGAAAAGAAAAGGAAAAGAAAAAGTTGCCAGAACATTTGATATGGTGACACGCATTGGGAATATCCAAAATGTGGCTCTAATGCAGCGTTTCCCACAGAACCCTGTCTCATGGGATTTGTAGTATCTCACAGACCTGACTTTGGGAAATGCTGTCATGGGTGAATTACAGCTATGAAAGACTTGTGCACAAGGAAGTGACATGGCCAGCCTTGAGTGTCCACCCAATCCCTTTGTCAGATGTGTGCAGGACAAAATCGGCCTGAGGATTAACAGGATTAATCCGAGATTAACAAGAAGACGATTGTCATAGTCCTGATGCTGTGTAGTAAGAGACTGCACTGGACAGAGGCAGAAGAGAAAGAGAAGAATGATAGAAAGTAAAATTGATACAACCTGGTGATTAATTTTATTTTTTCTTTTTGAGAGAGGGTCTTGCTCTCTGGCCCAGGCTGGAATGCAGTGGCGCAATCTTGGCTCACTGCAACTTGTGTCTCCTGGGTTCAAGCAATTCTCCCACCTCAGCCTCCCAGTAGCTGGGACTACATGCGCATGCCATTATGCCTGGCTAATTTTTGTATTTTTTTTTAGTAGAAGCGGGGTTTTTCCATGTCGGCCAGGCTGGTCTCAAACTCCCGGCCTCAAGTGATCCACCCACCTCGGCCTCCCAAAGTGCTGGGGTTACAGGCATGGGCCACTGTGCCTGGCATCTTGGTGATTAATTTTGTGTGGGGTAAAAGAGAGGAGGGATCTAGGCTAACACCCAGCTTTCCTACAAGGGTGATTGGGTGGATAGTGGTGTTAGTAACCAAGACTGGGTATACGGGAAGTAAAACTGATCTGGTGGGAGGAGCTAGCTGATACATTTCACTTTGAGTGTGTTCAGTTTGATGTTCCTGTGACATATCTAGGTGATACCATTTTTGCAGCAGGGTTGACGAGTCTGAAGCTCAGGAACATAGCTTTGCTAATCAGCAGCATATAGGTGTAGGTGATGGCACGAGCATACATGAAATTGAGAGAGAAAGTGTGTTTGTGAATAGGAGGAGTAGGAGACCAAGGACAAAGGCTGGGGTTGAGCAGAGGCACAGGAGCAGCAGAGAAGGTAGAGAGGGAATCCAGGGTGGGAGAAGAGAGCAATGTTCCAGAACCTGAGCGGAGAGTTTCCAAAAGCTGTTTTTGTTTTTAATGCTTTGTTTCCTTTTAACTGCACATTTTATGTTTGGCTCAGGCTAATATTAAAATTAGCTCTCATTTCAGAGCATACAGTGACAGACTGCTAGGGAAAGTGTCCCAGAACCACGTCATGGGAAAGAAAACCTAGCCCAGGATTTCAAAAAAATTGTTGTAAAATATTCATCAGTTGGATAGTTTACACCCAGGCAAATGAAAGCTGACTGCTTTTGTTACTGGTATAGAAAAGGAGAGAGACTCACTCTACCTGATTCCTGCTGTGTCAAATCCTCCTTTTAGGCCCCAGAGGTAGCTGCTTACCTGATGTGATGTGAAGAGCAGGGCAGAAGGGGTGATTGACGAAGCTCTGTCTGCCCCACATTGTCCATTGCCTTGCTCTGTTTCCTGAAATTCTGTTCTCTTCTGTTCTCTTTTATCCTCATCCTGTCCTTTCCTCTCCTCCCCTGCTCATCCCTAGAATAGACATTCAGCCCTGATTATGCACCAGGCACCGTACTAGGTGCTGGTTTCCAAGGAATTTTCTTTTCTTTTTTTTTTTTCAAGACGGAGTCTTGCTCTGTCACCCAGGCTGGAGTATAGTGGCACGATCTTGGCTCACTACAACCTGCGGCTCCTGGGTTCAAGCAATTATTCTGCCTCAGCCTCCCAAGTAGCTGGGATTATAGATGCCTGCCACCGCACCTGACTAATTTTTGTATTTCTAGTAGAGATGGGGTTTCACCAAGTTGGCCAGGCTAGTCTCGAACTCCTGACTTCATGATTCACCCGCCTCGGCCTCCCAAAGTGCTGAGATTACAGGCGTGAGCCACTGCACCCAGCCTCCAAGGAATTTTCAATCCTAGGGGATCTCAGAAATGTAAACAAATATCTGGATCTGAAAGTGGTAGTGCTATAGTAACCCAAAATTCTGAAAGCGCAGGCTGAAGGACAGATGGTTTCGACCTGAAGAGGAGGATTGTGGATGGCTTCCCAGGGAAGGGGAGTTGGGACTGACCACTGGAAATCCTCTGCCAAACTGCAGCAGCTGCTGTATTCGGGAGTAACCATTAGGCCACCCTCCCCCTGGTGCAAATGACCTGATGTAACCATTAGGCCACCCTCCCCTTGGAGCAAATGACCTGATGTAACTAGTCGACTGTCACCTATAGAAGAGAAGGTGGTGGTCCTGGGGGATTCAAGAGATGTGACTTTTGAGTATAGCACAGGGAGAAGAAAATTACTAGGATGTGAGATGCTGCCTGAAGAGGGCGTTCACTCTGTTCACATGGAGAGAAAGGGGACAAACCGGCCTAGTTCAAGGTTTCCTGAGGTCAGGCCTCATCTCCATTCATCCAATTATGTGCATGGTTGCATTTCCCTGGTTCTTTTTCCTCGTTCTTGATAAAGATGAGGCTTAGCTAGGTTTTAGGTAATTTTGTCATCAATTTCTACTTTGCATCGGATTAAAGTCCACCCCCCTTATTCTTAATATGTTGAAAGATTTTTTTTCTTTGCCTCTCTTGAGTGTTGCTTTTTATGCCCTCACTGGCATTCCTTGCTTTGTCCCTACCAACCCTTGTTCTTTTTCTGTAGATCTACCCCCTCAATTTCTGCTCCAGCACCTACGCTCAGACACAGTACTACTTAGAACTACTACTTAGCTTTCCTTTTGCCTCACCCACTTTTCTTAAGCATGATTGTTTTTATCTTCTTCTAGGCTCTTGGCTTTTCCCCTTGCGTTGGTCCTTTTAAGTCAGGTTTTTAGTTTTTTGGTTTTTTTATTTTCTTTTCTTTTCTTTTTTGAGACAGAGTTTCACTCTTGTTGCCCAGGCTGGAGTGCAGTGGTGCGATCTCGGCTCACCGCAACCTCCGCCTCCGGGGTTCAAGCGATTCTCCTGCCTCAGCCTTCCCGAGTAGCTGGAATTACAGGCATGCGCCACCACGACCTGCTAATTTTGTATTTTTAGTAGAGATGGGGTTTCTCCATGTTGGTCAGGCTGGTCTCGAACTCCCGACCTCAGGTGATCCGCCCGCCTCGGCCTCCCAAAGTGCTGGGATTACAGACATAAGCCACTGCGCCTGGCCTAGTATTAGTTTATTCTTATTCTTATTCTTATTCTTATTATTGGTATGACTCCTCTACCTTCTTTTCTTGAACTATCGAGAATCGTCAGCTCCTGCAAAGACCCCTCCTATTTTTGTTCTGTCTTCCTTATAAGGTTGCTCCAGGGTACATGGTATATGTAGAGCGGTAGGAAAGTCCAGAGGAGGGTGCTAAAGAGAGTCCCTGTAAATCCTGAACTCTGCTTGGCAGCTCTACTGAGGACCTGCTCTGGAACTTTCTCTCTCTTAACTTTTCTGCAGATTTTTTTCAACTACCTTTTAGTCCCTGTGGATATCTGACAGTTGTGAACCCCATTCCACCCTACATTCTAAGGGATGCAGAGGGCACGGACACTTGATCCTCATGTTTTGGAAGTTGAAGGCCCATTCATTTTCAACCTTCTCTATGTCTTGTTGAACCCATCCCTTGTCTGAAATAAAAATAAGAATAAAAAACTCCTAGCCTGAGCGGTTGTGTGGTTTTGAGCATGGGAATCCAAGAGTTCATGACTTTCCACTCCTGCTTCCTCCCAGATTCATGTTTCAGCAAAAGCTCCTTAGGTCCAAGGATTGGGGAGTGTGGGGGAGCCCTTTCACTGCTGTCTGCCCCCGACCACACTTCTGTGCCCCTGCAGGAGTGCTGTTTAGCATCGAGGTCACCTCCACCTACTTTGCTGTTCGGAACTACTGGCGAGGATTCTTTGCAGCCACGTTCAGCGCCTTCGTGTTCCGAGTGCTGGCAGTGTGGAACAAGGATGCTGGTAACCAAGGAGGCCTGGGGTGGAGGCTGTGTGAAATAGAAAGACTGGGAATGAGGTGCAGAGGAAAACTCTGTGGGGCAGTTCAGAAAAGGAATAATGGGCGGGATCATTTGTGGGGTGGGACCAAGGCCCAAGGGTGTATGACAAAGATACAGGTCATGGAGTGGGAGAGTATGTCCATGGAGGGGTGAGCGTAGAAAAAAGGAAAATTCATTCAAGAGGAGAAACTGGGATTGGAGGAAGGAAGGAATTAATTCTGAAAACTGCCCACCTCTGTTTCCCTGTTGGGTTTCTACAAAGCTCCCACCATAATCCTGGCCTTTCCATCCTACAGTCACCATCACTGCTCTGTTCAGAACCAATTTCCGAATGGATTTCCCCTTTGACCTGAAGGAACTACCAGCTTTTGCTGCCATCGGGTCAGTGGGGTCACCTGCTCTGTGTGTGGTGAGCAGGGTGTGGGGTGAGGCTGTAGATTGGAAGGGACCCAAGCCAGAAAGAAGGTAGGGTTGGCACAGATAGAGTACATTGCTGGGGGGATGTGGGCCGATAGGAAAGACGGAAGCCTGATATTTGTTTCCCTGCAGTAGTCAGGTCCAAGAGATGAGGATTTCACATCTGTAAGATTCCAACTCTATAAATTACACCCTCAGGATTTGCTGTGGGCTCCTGGGAGCTGTATTTGTGTATCTGCATCGCCAAGTCATGCTCGGTGTCCGAAATCACAAGGCCCTCAGCCAGTTTCTTGCTAAGCAGTGAGTCACCGCCCTTCTTTTGCCCTACCCATTTACTTTCTGGTTTCTCCAAGAGTTCCTCCCTTTTTATCTTTGGGAAAGGCATTAAATGCCTCTGAGTGGCTTGCATGAAAATATAAGGAAGCCCTGATACTGTGGTGAGGGGGAAAATTGTGTGGTCTCCCATTTAAAGATTATTTTTGTGTTGTTTTTGTTTTTTGAGACAGAGTCTCATTCCATCACCCAGGCTGGAGTGCAGTGGTGTGATCTCGGCTCACTGTAACCTCTGCCTCTTGGGTTCAAACGATTCTCATGCCTCAGCCTCCTGAGTAGTTGGGATTACAGGCATGGGCCAACATGCCCAGGTAATTTTTGTATTTTTAGTAGAGATGGGATTTCACCATGTTGGCCAGGCTGGTCTCGAACTTGTGACCTCAGGTGATCTACCCTCCTTGGCCTCCCAAAGTGCTGGGATTACAGGCATGTGCCACCGTGCCTGGTTAATTTTTGTATTTTTAATAGAGACGGGGTTTCACCATGTTGGCCAGGTTGGTCTTGAACTTGTGACCTCAGGTGATCTGCCCACCTTGGCCTCCCAAAGTGCTGGGATTACAGGTATGAACCACCGCACTCAGCCTCAAATATTTTTTTGTGTGTGTGAAGAGAATTTCAGTTAAATAAACGAGACTACAGTGGAGGACAGGAAGCTTCAGCTTGCCGACGTTCAGTATGGTATTTACTGTGAGTTGGCTGAATTGTGGGGGTTAACTCTGTTTCTTTTTCAGCCGCCTGCTGTATCCTGGAATTGTTACCTTTGTCATTGCCTCATTCACCTTCCCACCAGGAGTGGGTCAATTCATGGCCGGAGAGGTCAGCTTTTGGGGAGCTGAGGTGGGGTCGGGTCACTGAGCACATGACTAGGTTACTGGGGCCGCATGGGAAAGAGGAAACAGCACGGACATCCCTCAGGCTTCAGAGTATAAGTAGTTTTGTCCAAGGATAGACTTTTGCGATTCTCCCTGAGAAAAGGGCAAAAGAGACCCTTGAATAATGAGGCTGCGGAATAAGTTTTCTAAAAAAGGAAGCACAGGAGATCCCTGGAGTACCCACCCCTTCTGCTTCTTCCTCTCTCAGTTGATGCCCCGAGAAGCCATCAGTACTTTGTTCGACAACAATACGTGGGTGAAACATGCAGGTGATCTTGAGAGCCTGGGCCAGTCAGCTGTGTGGATTCACCCCCGCGTCAACGTTGTCATCATCATCTTTCTCTTCTTCGTCATGAAGGTACTGCTCCTGACACTAGCAACACCCTAAACTTAGCTCTATCTGTTTTCCATCTAGGAACCCAGGGTTTGCATAGGGTAGGAAGGGGTAGAACTTCATCTGGTCTTCATCCAACCTAAAAATAAGTCATTTGAAAACCATAGAGTTGGCCAGACAAGGTGGCTCACGCCTGTAATCCCATGACTTTGGCAGGCTGAGGCAGGCGGATCACTTGATGCCAGGAGTTCAAGACCAACCAAGCCAACATAGCAAAGCCCCATCTCTACCAAAAATTCAAAAAAAAAAATTGCTGGGCATGGTGGCGCACACCTGTAATCCCAGCTACTTGGGAGACTGACGCAGGAGAATCGTTTGAACCCGGGAAGTGGAGGTTGCAGTGAGCCGAGATTGTGCTATTGCACTCCAGCCTGGGTGACAGAGCATGCTTCTGTCTAAAAATAATAATAATTATGATTATTATAGAATAGTAAGTTGCTGTAGAAGTAAACCAGTATCTGAGTTAATTGCTCTATTCACGTCAATTTAGTGTTGTTTGGCATAGTTATCTAACCCTTCTAATTGTTCTTCTTGCTAAATTACTAAGCCATCACAATAGCCAAGTAAAAAAGTACAAGATAGAGTTAAGCATTATAAATAACTGTAAAAGCCTTGGATTAATTAAACAAATCCCCTCACTTATTAGATAATTAAGTACTTCATTCTCCATGTATCTGATGATCCATTTTTAGGTGATATGAGCATCTTTTTTCCCCAGGCTTGTCGATAATCTCTTTTGTAGAGCTTCAAAAGGGATAAAATATTTAAATTAATTGTATTAGTGACTACACATAATTTTTATAAATGTTATTATTCTCTATTTAGGTTATGAAGCTGTGAGGATTTTGCCATTCCCAAACCAGATTCTTGTAGCTTCAACTGGGCAATAAAAGATGATCTCTTTTACATCACTTTTTTTTCATATCTGCCCATCAAGGATTATGTATTTATAGACTTCTCAATTACTGCTTTGTAATAAGATATTTTTATTCCTAACCCTGGTTGTGACATCTATTACAATTGCTGATTGCTTGCCGGGCGCAGTGGCTCACGCCTGTAATCCCAGCACTTTTGGGAGGCCGAGACAGGTGGATCATCCAAGGTCAGGAGTTCAAGACCAGCCTGACCAACATGGTGAAACGCTGTCTCTACTAAAAATACAAAATTAGCCAGGTGTTGTGGTGCATGCCTGTAATCCCAGTTAGTTGGGAGGCTGAGGCAGGAGAATTGCTTGAACCCAGGAGGTGGAGGTTGCAGTGAACCAAGATTGTGCCATTGCACTCCAGCCTGGGCGACAAGGGCAACACTCCGTCTCAAGAAAAAAAAAAAAAAAAAAGTTGATTGCCTTTTTTTTCTTTTGTGGTGATTATCTTTTTACTAATAGTGTGTCTTGCCTAAATACCACAACACTTTCCTCTATATATTAGAGTTCTCATTTATAAGTCTGTCCATACTGAACTTTCAAGCTTTTGAATACCTTGCTATTAACTTATTTATGATACCTTTTATAAATCTGTTTTCCCAGGATATGAGTCACTAAGTTATATTTATATTGCAGTAGCTACAGTGAGTTCATATATTCATTTGTTCAATAAATGTTATTAAGCATTTACTATGTGCCAAGTACATAATATTTCATCATTAACCTTTAGCTAATCTTATGCTTGCAACAGAAAAAAAAATTCAAAATATTTTAAAATGTTCTTCTATTTTTTGCTGTTTATTTAATGTACTTTTCAGTGATGTTATGACTAGAGACAGCAGATATTTGAAACACTGAATTTCAACTCTGTAACATATTCCCAGGGTTTCTAGAAACTGCATTTGCAAATGATCTTCCCTATTCCACTTTAGGTGGTTTAGTTGGGTCTATATCATTCATATTTTGCACACTCACTTTATTAATTTAATCCCTTTAAAATGTCTTTCTTCAAAAGATTTTACTTTTTTATCATAAAAGAAGTTATCAGTGTCTTGTTAGGGATTTGATTTTTAGACTTTCATTATAGAGTTCATCTTCTCTAATTTATAAATCCCAACCTCCTATAATTAGTTGTTGAATATACAAACCCACCTACAGTAACTAAGTACACATGTTGGTGGATCTCAGAATTGGATGGTAGTCCAATGATTATAACTGTATTTTTCTGAGATTTCTCTAGACTGAGCTATATGGCAACATTGGCATCATATGTACCTTTAAAAGATCGAGATTTTGAAAAGTTCTGTAGAAACAAAATACTGTATATTTTTCAACATTTCCCCTAAACCTCATCCCAGCTCCCCAGATTCCTAAATATGTGTCTGGATTCCACTTCACAAATTCAAGCTTATTGGGAGAAATCTATTTAGATGATATAGAGGACTCAACTGTATGCCACTTTTATTAATTTCTCACTAGATTATATCCTTGATAATGTTACATCATACATGTATCAGGAAAAGAAACTTATACTTCCTGGACTATATTTCAAGCCCAATAGTTTGCAGCCGGCCTATAATATCCTATAATACTTATAAGCATAAAACCACTCACTGCTACAAATCTATGATATTCCCTGGTTATCACCACTTCTCAGCATTTTCACTGTCATTGGACACAATAACCATGGTCTTATTTTTTAGCTAGGTAGGATACATAGCTAAATTAAAATATAAACATGACTGAAACAATTTTTCCAGTGTCTAATTTGAAATGTAGTCTATGTGGTCTTCTGGCAGCATCTGTACAGGCAGGTAAGATTCTCAATTCAGCTGGTTTTTTTTTTTTGCTTTTTTTTTTTTGTTTTTTTTAAAATGGAGTCTTGCTCTGTCGCCCAGGCTGGAGTGCAGTGGCGCAATCCCGGCTCACTGCAAGCTCCGCCTCCCGGGTTCACGCCATTCTCCTGCTTCAGTCTCCCAAGTAGCTGGGACTACAGGTGCCCGCCACCACGCCCGGCTAATTTTTTGTATTTTTAGTAGAGACGGGGTTTCACCATGTTGACCAGTATGGTCTCAATCTCCTGACCTCGTGATCCGCCCGCCTCGGCCTCCCAAAGTGCTGGGATTACAGGCGTGAGCCACCGCGCCCGGCCCATTCAGGTGTTTTATAATATTAATGAAGGGAACTTCCATCTTCCTCAGTCTCATGACATGGTAAGATCATTACATTATACATCAAGAGAAGAGTTTTTACAATGAGTATGAATACCATTCCAAATCCTCAGTTCGCTTTTAGTAAGTCTAACATTGTTACCTAGTATCACTAAGTTCTCTGCACAGGCTGAGGCTCTGTAGAATTTTTTTTCACTCCTTTCACTTCATTCTCCCGAGGTGAATCCTTCATTTCACTCCTTCTAATGAAGGGTCCAAATAATGGGTTTCCAGTTTTCCAGTCCCCTGGAGTTGAGTATTTCAGATCTTGGGAGTTCTGTAGGTCTAGATCTGGGGGAAAAAAAAAAAGCTGGATGTAATCCCAGCACTTTGGGAGGTCGAGGCAGGCAGATCACCTGAAGTCAGGAGTTTGAGACCAGCCTGGCCAACATGGCAAAACCCCGTCTCTACTAAAAATACAAAAATTACCTGGGCGTGGTGGCAGGTGCCTGTAATCCCAGCTACTTGGGAGGCTGAGGCAGGAGAATTGCTTGAATGTAGGAGTCAGAGGTGGCAGTGAGCTGACACACCATTGCACTCCAGCCTGGGTGAGAGAGTGAGACTGTCAAAAAAAAAAGAAGGAAAAAAGGAAGGAAAGAAGGAAGGAAAGAGAGAAAGAAAAGAAAAGAGAAGAGAAGAGAAAAAAGAAAAGAAAGAGAAAGAAAGAAGAGAGTCTTGGGAGTTATTTGTGTTTCACATTACTTCTGGATCTTTTCTTTCACATGCCAATAGCTAAAAAAGTTTGCTAATCTCATGTGTCAACATCCTTACTACAGGAGTCGATAACTTCAATGTCCTCTGATCTTAATACTGTTCTTACACATATCTTGGATTAAAATCTAAAGTACATCCTCTGAAATCAGACCTATTGGTCACCTGTTATATGAATTGCTAGAGCTTTCAGATTAACCTGAGCCTACAAAATCTCTTATGGCTCTTATGTACTTATTTCAAAGAGATGGTACAGGATAGTTCAAGGGGTATCCAACTGTTAAATGTCAGAATCACTTAAGAAGCTTAAATTACAAGTGCCTATAGCCCTATCTGCAGACAATCTGATGTGGTAGCTTCCGGTGGGGTCTGGTCATCTGCATTTTAAAACAAGTTCCCTTGGATGAGCATTGCTCTTTAGTGTTTTAGCAAATATTAGCTCTGAGAAGCTTTTCCTGCTTTGCATGAATACTGTTTGTTCAGCCCATCTTCGTTCTTTCC
This sequence comes from Mandrillus leucophaeus, assembly GCF_000951045.1. Classification (NCBI taxonomy): domain Eukaryota; kingdom Metazoa; phylum Chordata; class Mammalia; order Primates; family Cercopithecidae; genus Mandrillus; species Mandrillus leucophaeus. The sequence goes on from NW_012103865.1 coordinate 1,108,589, forward strand.
TTCCTTCCTTTCTACCTACTCACCTAGCTACATCCTTCCTACATTTACTGAGCACTATGCACCAGTGCCGAGAGAAGGCAGAAAGGACAAGATGCACTCTCTGTCCTCAGGGGATTCTCAGTCTCTATTCTCTTCATTTTGTCCATTTGTTTTTATAGTTCTCAACTGTTTTGAATAGTCATATTCTGACATGAAGGAGTGTGTGTTTTGCCTCATCTCAGAGCTTCTGGGATGAGACTTTCTCTGAGTCTTTGTCACTGCTTCCTGAGGTCAGCCCTGGATGGGGGAAGTTCTTTCTTTCTAAGGTTCTGAAAATTAAGAAATACATTTCTCATTAGCTTACAGTGCAATTGCGCACAGCTCTAAAACTGTGAATACTTTCACCTTGGCAGTTTGTCTGAACTCTAGTTGCTATCCTCTTGTACCTAATAAGTTTGAGATCCTTTTCTGAAAGTGGTTTACTTATTTTGGAAGGGTTATATAAACCTGTTGCTTTGCTTACATATTACGTCTCATACTTGTATTTCTTTTACAGATACTTAAAAAGTTCAACAACTAGCCTTTTTTCCATTCTATTTCTCAATTCTTTTGTACTCTTTTTTCTTCTTTTTTTTTTTTTTTTCTTGAGACGGAGTCTCACTCATCACCCAGGCTGGAGTACAGTGGCAAGATCTCAGCTCATTGCAAGCTCCGCCTCCCGGGTTCACGCCATTCTCCTGC
>NW_012103865.1:1110299-1117440 GCF_000951045.1 Mandrillus leucophaeus
AGAACTGGAGCTCCTCGGCCAGGCGCAGTGACTCACACCTGTAATCCCAGCACTTTGGGAGGCAGAGGCGGGCAGATTGCCTGAGGTCAGGAGTTCAAGACCAGCTTGGTCAACATAGCAAAACCCCATTTCTACTAAAAAATACAAAAAAATTAGCTGGGCATGATGGCATGCACCTATAGTCCCAACTACTCGGGAGGCTGAGGCAGGAAAATAGCTTGGACCCAGAAGGCAGAGGTTGCAGTGAGCCGAGATCATGGTACTGTACTCCAGCTTGGGTGCTGGGTGACAGAGCGAGACCCTGTCTCAAAATAAATAAAAAAATAAATAAAAATAATAAAAAAGAAAGAAAGAACTGGAGCTCCTTTTCAGAAATATAACCTGAGTAGGAAAAGTTTTCCTCCAGCTTCAAGAGTTTCAGGCTATTTGCTGAGGCAAACTTTCTGGACTAAAAGGGTACAGTGGGCTGGGGCTCTTTTGGGGCAGAGAAAGAGAAGTACTCTGGGGCTCCATTCTTTGTTCTAGACTCCTGAAAGGCAAATACGGGCACTCAAAGTAGGAGGGATTTGGTCTAGTCATCTGGAGGAAACTTCTGATAGTATTCCTGTATTGTCTTTGGTAATCTCTTAGCCTGAGAGCTCTATGGTTTTTGTTTCTGGAAGAAGGGTGACAGACAAAGTGACTTTCAGAAGGATCAGCTATCCCAGGATTTCTGCAGAAAGGATAGTGGGAAGGGAGATGTGTGTGTGCGTGTCTACTGGGCAGAGTTGAAAGGGTATTCCAACGCTTCCTTTTACTGCAGTTCTGGATGTCCATCGTGGCCACCACTATGCCCATACCCTGCGGAGGCTTCATGCCTGTGTTTGTGCTAGGTAAGTTCTGATGGGAAGCCTGGGGTCTGACTCAGAGTTGCAATCTAGGATACCGGAAACATAAGGAAAGGCCCGGGATGCTGGGAGTTTGTATTTCATCTTAACACCCCAGGAGAGATTGGTTCTGAAAACAGAGAGCAAGGAACTTGGATCTTGTAACACCTTTTATCTTTCTTTTATCTTTTTAAGATAACTTCCTTTTATCTTTTCTCTAGGAGCTGCATTTGGAAGGCTGGTAGGAGAGATCATGGCCATGCTGTTTCCTGATGGTATTTTATTTGATGACATCATCTATAAGATCCTACCTGGGGGCTATGCAGTAATTGGTGAGAAACATTCCCACTTCCCTGTAATCAAACATTGAGTACTCCAGACTCCCACACTTAAACTCTCCCATTGGATCTTCATTCTAGGCTACACAATACAATTTTAATTTAGTGCTACTGAACTCGACTTATACTCAGATAATATACCTATGACTCTGACTCTCATTATTTCATATTGAACTTCTGTGAGCCTTAGTTTCCTCATGTGGAAAAGGGTCATAGGGATCAAATGAGATCGTAAGATTCTAGGATTGTGTCTGGATGTTTGATAAGGGTTCTATCTTTCCTTCCTAGGAATCATGGAACCAACAATGCAGGTGATTGGCTCAGGTTGCAGGCGATTGACTCAACCTGAGACGTGTTTATATTGATGGGGAGTTAAGAGCACAGGACTAAGAGCTAAGAAACATAGCTCTAGATTTCTCCTGCTGCTTGTTATCAGTGACCATGAAGCAAGATAGCTGCTTCTGAGCCCTAGTTTCTTTATTCTAAAATGACTTCTAAGATAGAGCTATGCCTAACACCAATAGAATCCTGGTATTATTGTGCTTCCTCCCTTCCTCACCAAAATTCCATAGCATCTCAGGCCTTCCCTAGATAGAGAATTGCTGACCAGCTTTCTAGCTCACTTGGTACCCTGCTCACCTGACATAGTTTCTTTATAAAAGCCTCTTTCATCAATGAGGGTCACTGCTCTTGTTCTCCATCTTCATGACTTCCTGGTACACGTGCCTCCCTTGTGAACATTTCCTTGTATATACATCCTGTGATTGTTTATGTTCTGAAGCATGTTGTATGCAATATCCAGTAGTGTCATTCCTCCCTATATTTCCCTTTTGTGGTGCTTTCTTGCTTACTCTCTCCCTTTCTTTCTTTCTTTCTTCCTTCCTTCCTTCCTTCCTTCCTTCCTTCCTTCCTGCTTTCCTGCCTTCCTTCCTTCCTGCCTGCCTGCCTTCCTGCCTTCCTGCCTTCCTTCTTTTCTCTCTTCTCTTCTTTTCTTTCCAGAGTCTTGCTCTGTTGCCCAGGAGTGCAGTGTCACAATCTGGGTTCACTGCAACCTCTGCCTCCTGGGCTCAAGTGATTCCCCTGCCTCAGCCTCCCAAGTAGCTGGGATTACAGGCACATGCCACCATGCCTGGCTAATTTTTGTAATTTTAGTAGAGATGGGGTTTCACTATATTGGCCAGGCTGGTCTCAAACTCCTGGCCTCAAGTCATCCACCCGTCTTGGCCTCCCAAAGTGCTAGGATTATAGGCATGAGCCACCACGCACAGCTGACTTTTTCTTGTTACATTTTCATATGTGCCTTCCTCTACATTTTCCCCATAGGATATCTCTTCCATATTTAAATAAGAAATATAGTTAATGCACAAGTGACTATTTTGGTTAGTGGGAAAACAACCAAAAATTAACAAGATAGATTCTATCTTCGGGGAGCTTATAGAATTATAAAGTTTCAGATCTACAAGGGCCTTAGAAATCATCTAAATGACCCCTTTCACTTTATAGTTGAGAGCGTGGGATTCCAGAGGAATTAAGCTCTACTCATTCCATTGAGAAATAGTAACAGCAGGATCTGACACAAGTCTCATTGCTCCAAGTCCACAGCACGATTCTTGGGTTTCCACTCTATTTACTCATTAATTCTTGGCATTAATACCTAAAGCCCAACGTTAAAAAAAAAAATGTCATAACTGAGTTGTAAAATGCTCAGTGAAGAGACCTGATACAGTGGCTCACGCCTGTAATCTCAGCACTTTGGGAGGCTGAGGCAGACGGATAACTTGAGGCCAGGAATTTGAGACCAGTCTGGCCAACATGGCAAACCCTGTTTCTACTAAAAATACAACAATTAGACGTGTGTGGTGGTGCATGCCTGTAGTCCTGGCTACTTGGAAGACCAAGGCAGGAAAATCATTTGAACCTGGGAGGTGGAGGTTGCCATGAGCCGAGATTGCACCACTGCACTCCAGCCTGGGTGACAGAGTGAGACTCTGTCTCAAATAATAATAATAATAATAATTAAAAATAAATAAAATAAAATGCTCAGTGAATAATCATCCAAACTTTTAAAAGCAAGGAATGGATAGGACATCACTATCTTCATATTATAAATGAAAATTTTGGCGCACACAAAGATTTTGTAACTTGGTGAAGGTTATAGAATGAGATCAAAATGATGATTTCCTAAGAGTTCAGTATTCTAGTCCCTATTCTTGACAAATCATTATGAGTGTTGGCACTGACCACGATCTTGTCTCTCATTCCGTGTTATTCCCATCCCATCCCCATATGTCCTCCATGCTAAGAACGGTAGTCCTAACCTACAGGTGCATTCCTGTGTCATTCTAGGAGCAGCAGCGCTGACTGGTGCCGTGTCCCACACAGTCTCCACAGCTGTGATTTGCTTCGAATTAACGGGTCAGATTGCTCACATCCTGCCCATGATGGTGGCTGTTATCTTGGCCAACATGGTGGCTCAGAGCCTGCAGCCCTCTCTCTATGACAGCATCATCCAGGTCAAGAAGCTACCCTACTTGCCTGACCTTGGCTGGAACCAGCTCAGGTCAGGGGCACTAGATGGAATTAGTTCAGATCTGATGGGGAGAGTGGGAGGTTCAGAGGCTGAGATTGAGCTTAGGGTTAATGTTTGGAAACATTGTTTTAAATTATTATTATATCCTCATGCATTTAATAGATATTGTGAGTGACTGAAAGTATGGCAAATCTTATGGGAGGAATGGAAGGGATAGGTATATGGTGGGGCTAACCCACCATGCTTTCTCCCTCCATAGCAAATATACCATCTTTGTTGAGGACATCATGGTACGTGATGTGAAGTTTGTTTCAGCTTCTTACACATATGGGGAGTTGCGAACCCTGCTCCAGACCACCACAGTCAAGACTTTACCACTGGTTGACTCAAAAGGTCAGTGGGAAGGAAAGAAGCAGACTCCAGAGCTAGTGACCTGAATAAGTGTCACATAGAGGTAGAGGAGGCCCCGTGGTGGGGGCTTTGTCTTTAGGGGCCATCCAATGTGCTATGTACAAGGAAGGAAAAATTAAGCCATACACAAGCACAAAAAGACAGTTAAAAATCCAATTAAAAGGGCTGGGCGTGGTGGCTCATGCCTGTAATCCCAGCACTTTGGGAGGCCGAGGTGGGCGGATCACCTAAGGTCAGGAGTTCGAGACCAGTCTGACCAAAGACAGGAGAAACGCTGTCTCTACTAAAAATACAAAATTAGCCGGGCATGGTGGCGCATGCCTGTAATTAGAACCCGGGAGACGGAGGTCGCAATGAGCCAAGATCACGTCATTGTACTGCAACCTGGGCAACAAGAATGAAACTCTGTCAAAAAAAAAAAAAAAAAATCCCACTAAATACAGTCAATTCTCATAATTCATGGTAGTCACGTTCAATTAAGTATTAAGTTCAAATACTATACTGAACAATTGCTCCTAGGAAAAATGCAGGCCTGGATTCCTGTGAGTCTCTGGTCACATTTCCATCAACCAATCAATACATAACCTTGTTGTATGTGTGTTTCTGGTAAAGACACCTTATTTCATAGATATTGTTGATTAATTAATACTGAATTTGTGGCCAACGGCACTATAACCCTTGCCTGAATTAAGCTTACTTAACACACATATTTTCTCAATAAGGCTCATCACAGCCTTCTTGCACTAGGAACAGTAGACAGCACTTTGACATATATTTGGTGGCCATTTTTAGCAGCAAAATCACCAACACAAAGCACAAAAATGTAAAAAGGATGGCATTAAATAGACTACAAAATGAGCACCTGTTAACAGTGTGAAAACTGAAACTAGAAGGTAGAGCACTGCTTTGTTCAACTTCAGCTGCGAACAGGGGCATCGGGCAACTAAAAATCTTTGTTGCTCTATGCAGGTCTGCAAATTACACTGAAAGCACCTCTACTATTGGTTTTGTGTTACAAATATATTTTAGTGACTAGTTGAATTCACAAATAGGGAATCCATGAATAATGACAATTAATGTAAATCCCATAGCTTCTTACATGGTTCCATTTGATGCTTAAGTAAGTCCTGCTTGTTCTTTAATGCCCAACTTATGGAAGAGTTGGAACTCTTTTCTTTCTTTCTTTCCTTCCTTCCTTCCTTCCTTCCTTCCTTCCTTCCTTCCTTCCCCTCCTCCTCCTCCTTCTTCTTCTTCTTTCTCTCTCTCTCTTTTTCTTTCTTTCTTTCTTTCTTTCTTTCTTTCTTTCTTTCTTTCTTTCTTTCTTCCTTTTTTCTTTTTCTTTCTTTCTTTCTTTCCTTCCTTCCTTCCTTCTCTGTCTCTCTTTCTTTCTTTCTCTCTTTCTTTCTTTTTTGACAGAGCCTTGCTCTGTTGCCCAGGCAGGACTGCAATGGCAACATCTCAGCTCACTGCAGCCTCCATCTCCTGGGTTCTAAGCAATTTTCCTGCCTCAGTCTCCCGAGTAGCTGGGATTACAGGAACACACCACCATGCCCTGCTAATTTTGTATTTTTAGTAGAGACGGGGTTTCATCTTGTTGGCCAGGCTGGTCTCGAACTCCTGACCTCAGGCGATCCACCCGCCTCAGCCTCCCAAAGTGCTGGGATTACAGGCGTGAGCCAGTGCGCCTGGCTGGAACTGTTTCATATGGAGGAGTGAATGGTTTTTAGTAAACAATAATTTCACATTTCTCTGCCTTCACCATCCTTTGACACCTCATCCTGCTTTGTATGATTTCTTATTGTCGTTTATGTATCTGTATCTTGTCTTCCTCACTAGGTGGGCATTCCTTGAGAATAGAGTCTATGGATTCTATATACCCAGAGTGCCTTGTTATAGGTATCTACTAGATATTAAATGAACTCTTTCCTGGTGTTTGAATTAGTGTAATTAAGAAAAATTATGTAGGGCCATTTAGAGCCATTAAGATTGTTAGTTCTGATTTCTGATAATCAGAATATCCAAATTTCTCAAATTGGATTAATTCAAATATTTTCCCAAATCTCAGATACCTTCCACGTTCTACAGCAGAGGCTCTTTATTAGAGCAGGGGCACAGCCAAGAAGTGAGGGGCAAGGTTTTCATAATAATGACTGAGACCTAACAGCAGAATTCATCTCCATAACACTGCTGCAATGTCATAGCCTTAAAACTTAATAAAAATGTTAATTATAGTAGCAGAATTTCTATAATCATATAAAAGAACCTTCTCAGGAAAAGTAGGCATTTTGTTTTTATCCTAGCAGGGTTTTTTGTTTGTTTGTTTGTTTGTTTTTTAGACAAAATCTTGCTCTTGTTGTCCAGGCTGGAGTGCAGTGGTGCGATCTCAGCTCACTGCAACCTCTGCCTCCCGGGTTCAAACGATTCTCCTGCCTCAGCCTCCCGAGTAGCTGGGATTACAGGCGCCTGCCACCACGCCCAGCTAATTTTTGTATTTTCAGTAGAGATGGGGTTTCACCATGTTGGCCAAAGCTGGTCTCGAACTCCTGACCTCAGGCGACGCGCCCACCTCGGCCTTCCAAAGTGCTGGGATTACAGGCGTGAGCCACCGCGCCCGGCCCAGGTTTTTTAAATGATGAAATGTCAGATACAAAAGGGAGAGTTCCCTTGTTTCTCTTCTTCCAGGGAGAGATACAATGTTTGTATTGCTTACAGAGTTCTTTCAAAGCGTGATTCACGTCTCAGCTTATTTAAATGGCTTCTCATGTTTCTTTTTATTTGGACAGCATTGGTTCGCCTACTTAATTATCAGCTCACCTATCTGAAATCTACATAAGGCCTCATCAAAATAAGTACAAATTAGCCCAATTAGTGCTCTACCAATTGGAATTGGCCCCGTACCTGCTAAATGGATGAAATAAAAGGGAGTGAGGTTAATCTTGCAGGATTCTTAAAATGAGTTTGTAGGAAGCTGAGAAAGATGTGGGGACGGGGCGGGG
>NW_012103865.1:1117545-1134112 GCF_000951045.1 Mandrillus leucophaeus
TGTGTCCTGAGCGCAGGCTGCGCGCGGCCCAGGAGATGGCGCGGAAGTTGTCGGAGCTGCCTTACGACGGGAAGGCGCGGCTGGCTGGGGAGGGGCTCCCCGGCGCGCCTCCAGGCCGGCCCGAGTCCTTCGCCTTTGTGGATGAGGATGAAGACGAAGACCTCTCTGGGAAGAGCGAGGTGACCGCGCCAGGAAGGGCCAGGGAGTGGGATAGATCGGGGCAAAAGGAAAAGCGTCGTCTGGGCTGGGCTGGGCTTGGGACAGGGGTAGTTTCCCTGAAAGTAGTGGGAAGAGGGAGGGGAGAGGCTGGTAACTGAGAAAGCCAGAAATTCTGGGTCAGGTACCAAAAAGACCAGTGCCTCTGGGTCCAGGGACTAAAGAAGATAAGGTTGCAGATGATGGTCTTGACAATTGAAAGGGATATAGGAATTTCTGAACTGGGGGGAAGAATAGAGTTCGCTTTCCCAGAACATCCACCGACTGGTAAAGGCAGTGAAGGCCCACCCAGGCAGTCTCTGCTTCCAGGCTGAGACTTCTTACTTTTCCTTACAGCTTCCTCCTTCCCTTCCTCTCCACCCCTCTACTACTGCCCCTCTGTCCCCAGAAGAGCCCAATGGGCCTCTGCCTGCCCACAAACAGCAGCCGGAAGCACCAGAGCCTGCAGGTGACGCTCTTCCCTCATGCACCCCAACTCATGCCTTGTAGGTTATCTCTGGTCACTTGGACCTGACCTTTACCTGCATGCAACTCCTATGTGGTGTGGGGTTGGGGGTGAGGCTGGGGGATTGAAGGAGGAAAGGGTTCTTATTCAACAATTCTCCTTGTTACTGTCCCAGGGAGTGGGAGCAGAGGGTGATTTAGGATGGTGGAAGAGAGGGTGAGGTACCTGGGAAGTGCAGCTCTTTGGAGCAAGTGTCAGGCACTGCGTGGGGCCCCTGGCCGTTTCCTGTTGCTTTGTGTCCAGTTCCATCCACTCACCTTTCCTCTCAGGTCAAAGACCCTCCATCTTCCAGTCCCTGCTTCACTGCCTGCTGGGCAGAGCTCGCCCCCCAAAGAAGAAAGCAACCCAGGTGAGGAGATGTGTTTGGGATACAGGGGAAAGGGAGCCTACCCTTGAAGAGTGAGAAACCCATGGTTCTTAAATCAGGAAGGCAGAGATCCCACCAAGGAGGAGGAGTTTAATCATATGGAAGGGATGATTAATGGAAAGGAGGCATCGGTGGTCCTGGCCAGGGAGGGATGGCTATTGTTTCATTGGGAACCATATGAACCATGGGAAGAAAAGGGAAAGAACTTGGACCTGTGTCTTTCTTCTCTAGGATTCCACAGATTTAGTGGATAACATGTCACCTGAAGAGGTGAGTAAGGGAAACCAAAACCTGGGGTAGATTGTTCTGTCAAATGAAGATATTGCTAATTTGTTTCTACCTTCTTTATTGTGTTGTCGTGAAATAGAATGTGATCTAGATGGGAAGTATTTTAACAGGATGGAAATAAGGATGACTATGGAGAGATTAATGAGTGTGTGATGGGACATGGAGGAGTTCTCGGAGAGACATGTCATTTCAGGAGAAAAACTTTGAGCCTCCATGAGTAAATGGGGCCATGGTGCTAAGATGAGCCCGAGATCTTTTAGAGATTATGGACTTTCTGGATCAGGCAAAGCTTTAATGGAGGTAAAATATCACCAGGAGGCTGGCACTAAAACAGCAACATGGAAGAAGAACATCAAAACTAAAAAACTAAAATGGGAGGCTGGGCGTGGTGGCTCATGCCTGTAATCCCAGCACTTTGGGAGGCTGAGGCAGGCAGATGACTTGAGGTCAGGAGTTTGAGACCAGCCTGGCTAACATGGTGAAACCCCATTTCTACTAAAAATACAAAAATTAACTGGGCATAGTGGCACACGCCTGTAATCCCAGGTACTTGGGAGGCTGAGGCACGAAAATCACTTGAACCTGGGAGGTGGAGGTTGCAGTGAGGGGAGATCGCACCACTGCACTCCAGCCTGAGTGACAGAGCCAGACTCCACTTCAAAAACAAAACAAAAACAAACAAACAAAAAAACCCCACAAAAAAACAAAAAAAAACCAAAAAAACAAAAAAAAAACAAAAAACAAAAAAAAAAAACCAAAAAAACAAAAAAAAAACAAAAAACAAAAAACAAAAAAGAAAAGAGAAGAAAAGAAAAGAAAAAGGAAAAAAAAAAAAAAAAAAAATGACCCAAATGAGGAAATCTGCCTCTGGTGGAGGTTACTGTGCTGGATTGATCAGGGCCCTGAGACAGTGAACAACTGGAAAATGCTAGGCATTGCTACTGGGAAGAATTGAAAAAGGAAGAAAATAATGACCATGGTGCCTCATGGGGACAAACAAATGCCTACTTCCCTAAAAGAGGTGGTTATCAAACTTTCAAGAGAGAAAAGTCAAGCATTCTGAATGCACTTGGTTGTGAGGAGGGAACAGAATGTGGAATAGTGATTGGAAGCAGGCAGCTGAACAGTCCAGATCAGAACATACCAAGGGGTTGTGGAGGAACAACAACAAAAAATCCATTGGCAACTATTCTATATGGTAAAAGAATGCATAGTTTGCTGCAAACGCTGAAAACGTAAAGCTTGTAAAGTATGAAGCTGACAAACACACACAGCGGATATTATTCTTAAGTAAACATCTTATTGGATATCCGGAATATATATGTGCTGACAATGAAAAGCATTACAGGGTTGGGGGAGGGTGTTGTGAGTGACAAGAGAGAAGGAAAACCTTCCCCACCCCTCAAAACACACACACTTCTGACAAATGACTTGTGAAAAACTCAAATAGATGATCACAGAGGGAAAGGAACAACTATTCCTTCTGCCCACAAGCAGAAATCAGAAAGGCCATAATTGCAATTAAGGAGTACTTTGTTAGGATGCTCAAACCAATAATAATAAGCCTTTCTTTTTTTCTTTTTCTTTCTTTTTAATTTAATGCTCCAAAGATTGAAAACCAGCTAGTTTATCAGTGTGGCTATCAAATGACCACTGGAAATAAAGTGCAGCCAGGGATTAAAAGTAAGATAGACCATCATTTCTAGCTTATGTCTTTCCCAGGGAAGACTTCAAGGGGCTACCAATTCCCATGTGACCCACTGAGACATTTTAGAGGGATAAGATCCAATAGGAGTTGAAATTCAGGATATTTTGAACACAATTTTCAGGCCAGATGATACCCTTGACAATATCAAGATGTTGATATTGACCAAAAAACGGTATGGGGGCAGTATGGGAGTATTGAAAAATTCAATTATGTGTTGCCAGAAGTCCCTACTAGGATTTGTTTAATTCTGCATACTCTGGAGTACACACAGAGCTCTGTTTCTAACTGGTACCGAGCTTATTCAAGTAGTGGAACACATCAGCCTCAACAGCAACGTCCTGCATCCCTTGGGCAAAAGCTGGAGATGCACCTGGAATGCAAACAGCAGTCAAGGTTAGAAGCCCAGCTCCACCAGTTACTGACTGTGTAATCCTGGGCAAATGAATTCCACACTGTGCCTCTGTTTCCTCATCTATAAAGTGAAGATAATGATAGAGTTATTGGAGAAGATTAAATGAGCTAAGACGGGTACGGCAATTAGAATAATGCTTGGCAAAGAGGATGTACTTGATAATCATTCACTGAAAATGTTGCCGCGTTATTGTTAAGGCAAGGCAAAAATGGAACGTAAGGCCACAGATGATCATAGAAAAGACCAAGAGGACGGGATGGACCAAACGGTGGTTGGCAAGGTCTAGCCCCCATCCTATACCTAAATCTTCTCTACAACACACCTGCTAAGTGGTCATCCATCCTATGCTATGTAACCCTGTGTAATCCATTAGTCAGGAAGATGAGAGTATAGAGGAGGCATGATTGTAATCCAGAAATATCAGGACAGGACAGGTGGAGTGAACATCACTATGGGCTACACACTAGATCCTAAATCTATATAATGCCCTTTGGTGATGTTCTCTGAAGTCTGAGAGGTATAGATTTGGACAAATAGGAAAATAGAGTTCTAGATCATTCAGAGGGTACTGACTGAAAAGAGATTTTAGAAATTTTAGAAAAATGTATGAGAGCCAGAGATGTAATGGATTATTTGGACTCTTGGGAATTTTGGTGTGCATATCTAAAGTCAAGAGGATGGTTGGCCTTTGTGCCTTAATGCTTCTGTCATAGACAAAAACAAACAAACAAAAACTGGCTTTGCTCAAGTCAAGTAAGTGCCGTGAGGTCCAGTGTAGCTCTTCAGTTTCAACAAGTACTCACCATGGTTCCCTGCATGAGAGGTGATGTGGTAGTTTCTTCACAATATACAGCAGCCAATACCACACGACACTCAAGACAAGTGCAAAGGTAAGACAAATGCCAATACAGCAGGAAGTATGGCCAATGTCATTTCTGAAAAGGTGAGACCAGCTAATACTATGAGAATTTAAAAAAGGGAGAAGCACGTCTGATTGGGAGAGTCAGGAAATACGTACACTGCAGGGACAGGGTAGGGCAGGTAAAGGAACTCTAGATGCTCAGAACAGCAAAGACAAAGGGGAAGGCGTGTTTGAAAAGCAGAGAGCAGTCTGGTTTGATTGGAGCCCCGCATCTTATAGTAGTCATGGAAAATAGATGGGAAAGATAGGTTGGGAATAACAAATGTTTGGGACGCCAGGGGATGGGAGAGTTGGGGCCTAGAACGGGGAGGGATGTTCTGGGTACCTGGGGGTTGCAGGGTAGGTTGGGGGTTCCTGATGAGGAAGGGCAGAGAGGCTCTGTGCCCGGGAAGAAGGAGGAGGGCCTCTGATCTGGGGGATCTGTGATCAGTTCTTGCATGTTTCCAGATTCTGGGCAGGGGCTAGGAGGGCTGTTTGGGATCAAAATCAGGTATCTGGGGTGAAAGGAGGCTCCGTGATTTTCGTGACTTTCATCCTCTGGCTGACAGATTGAGGCCTGGGAGCAGGAGCAGCTGAGCCAACCTGTCTGTTTTGATTCCTGCTGTATTGACCAGTCTCCCTTCCAGCTGGTGGAGCAGACAACCCTGCACAAGGTGAGTCCTTTGCTGACTGCTCAGGGCTGCAGGGAAGGCAGGAGAGCTGTGGGGCAAGGAACATGCACTGACCTGTGCTCTTCATCCTCAGACTCACACCCTGTTCTCACTCCTCGGCCTCCACCTCGCTTATGTGACCAGCATGGGGAAGCTCAGGGGCGTCTTGGCCCTGGAGGAGGTAATCACGATGTGTCCCATTTGAGCAGCAGGAGGGAGGCTGGGCACAAGATAAGGGGATGCAGGGAGGACAGAGGGGATATTAGCATCTCAGAAGTCCCCTCAGATTCCCTTCTCTATTTCTTTTCTTTTTTTTTTTTTTTTTTTTTGAGACAGAGTTTCACTCTTGTCACCCAGGCTGGAGTGCAGTGGTGTGATCTCAGCTCACTGCAACCTCTGCCTCCCAGGTTCAACTGATTCTCCTGCCTCAGGCTCCTGAGTAGCTGGGATTACAGGCGCCTTCCACCACACCTGGCTAATTTTTTGTATTTTTAGTAGAGATGGGGTTTCACCATGTTGGGCAGGCTGGTCTCGAACTCCTGACCTCAGGTGATCTGCCCACCTCGGCTTCCCAAAGTGCTGCGATTCCAGATGTGAGCCACCAGGGCCCGGTTCCCCTCTCTATTTCTTATGCAGAGATTGGAGAGGGTAGAGGAAGCAGCCAGCCGAGGTAGAGGAGACTACAAAGCCTGTTATGGCCACAGCCCTGAAGGGAATGGAATTCTCCACCCCAGATGGGGCCCATGTGATCTTCCGTAGATAGTGTGGGTTTCAGATGGGGTTCCAGGCATGAGTCACTGTTTCTCGGGGATGTGCTTTGGGGAAAGCTGTGGAAATAGGGCAGTGGGGGGATGTGGCTGCAGGTGGTCACTAGGAAGGAAGAGGTCACCCAAGGGTCTGAGTCTGGGCAGGTGGATCTTTTGTCACACCCCTTTTCTTGTCCTTTTTCTGTCTTCTTTCTCTGGTTGTTCCTTATTGTCTGTTTCTCTTTCTCCCCCTTTTGCCACTCTGTATCTTTCCTGTTCTTTTGTCCTTTCATTGTATCTGTTCTTTTCTGTTTGTCTCTCACTGCCCCTATCTTTTTTCTTTTTCCAACTTTTTACCCGCTTTTCCTTTCCCACTGCTCTTCAGCTACAGAAGGCCATTGAGGGGCACACCAAGTCTGGGGTGCAGCTCCGCCCTCCCCTTGCCAGCTTCCGGAACACGACTTCAACTCGAAAGAGTCCCGGGGGACCCCCACCTTCTGCAGAGAACTGGAACCTGCCTGAGGATAGGCCTGCAGCCACTGGAGCAGGGGATGTGACTGCTGCCTCCCCAGAGACCCCTGTGCCATCCCCTTCCCCAGAGCCCCCTCTCTCCCTGGCCCCAGGCAAGGTAGAGGGTGAGCTGGAGGAGCTGGAACTGGTGGAGAGTCCAGGGCTGGAAGAGGAGCTGGCTGACATCTTGCAGGGCCCCAGCCTGCGATCCACAGACGAGGAGGATGAGGATGAACTGATCCTTTGACCCCCTCCCACGACCTCCTCATAAAGACTGTCCAGAGGCCCAGTCTGAGGGTGAACTTGTGTGGGGCAGGGTGCATCCTGAATGTGGCGAGGTCATGCCACATTCCATGCCTCTTCCGGGAATTTTTTAATGTGATAGTGATAGTCTTAAAGGAGGAATCGGCATTTAGGCAGGGAGGAGCCTTGGTCAATTATTTCGACTATTCTCCCCATTCCCAGCCAGGCAGGTGGCCCTAACCCTAGCAAAGCACCCCTGATATTCCATGGGGCTTCCTGAGTGTTCCTGGTATGCAGCAAGGGAATCCCCTGCCTCTCTCTGCCTCCCGCTGCCCCCAACAATTCCCCAGTGCTCTTGTCCCAGTACTGTGCTATCTGTGCCTCAGTGTCTACAAGAGGTGGGGTGAGGGGAGGCCCAGAACGACTGTGGCCCTGTAAGTGCCATGTTGGAGGAGGGGATGGGACCATCCTATGGCCTCAGGCACTGACCACCCCAGAATGTGCCTCCAGGCCAGCCACAGCCGCTTCTCTTGGAGCCCTGCGCTGGCCCACGTCCGCTCCTGCAATCTGCCTCTGACCCCGATGCGTCTCCAGGCCAGGCCGTGACTAGGGCACTGAGAGAAGCAGGTGCCCTGTTGCCCAACAATCGTGCCCCCATGATGTCCGCTGACTCCCTCTGGCAGAAAACCTTCTATTCCACAGCACAGCTTCCTCGCCCTCCAGTGTCCAGGTTACTCCCTAGGAAACACATCCTCCCTCTCTCCACTGTAGTTCTTTTTTTTTTTTTTTTTTTTTGAGATGGAGTCTCGCTCTGTCCCCCAGGCTGGAGTACAGTGGCCGGATCTCAGCTCACTGCAAGCTCCGCCTCCCGGGTTTATGCCATTCTCCTGCCTCAGCCTCCCGAGTAGCTGGGACTACAGGCGCCCGCCACCTCGCCCGGCTAGTTTTTTGTATTTTTTAGTACAGACGGGGTTTCACCGTGTTAGCCAGGGTGGTCTCGATCTCCTGACCTTGTGATCCGCCCGTCTCGGCCTCCCAAAGTGCTGGGATTACAGGCTTGAGCCACCGTGCCCGGCTCCACTGTAGTTCTTGACTTGTCCTGCCAAAGGTCAGCTCTGCCCTGGAGCTGCTCTAGCCAGGGCCTCTCCTGCCAAGAATCAGGGCTCAGAGCAGCTAGGTCACTGGGTCACTCAGACACAAGCCCCTTCTTAGACTGGTTCTTCAGATGCCTTTCCTAGGGGTGGAGAGTTAGGAGCTAAGCGTCAAGATGGCAGGGCTCTTGAGTGCTGCCCGCACTTGGGACACTCACATCTTCACCCTCCCCAGATCAGCAGTAGGAAGCCTGGCTGTGCACTCCATTAGCGCGCTTTCTCTACAAAGGGAGGCCAGGTGTTGTGAGCATCCCCAAACCCTCGCTCCGTACCCAAGGTTTTTCTCCCCAAACCTTGCCATCCCATATGCTTTGCTTAATTCTGCCATTGTGCCCCCACTCCGACATTCTCCTCCTTTGCCTCCCCTGTTCCCAGTCTCCTCCATCCCCCAAATAAGACAGTCACAGCCAGAGGATGCCACCATGTTCTGTTTAGTGTCATTGAACACAGCCTGTAACCTTCTCCAGCATCACGTCCCTCCCACTTCCCCAGGCCAAGAGAGACGTTGAAGCCTGGGTAGGGGACTGGCAGTGGGCATTTGAGCCCATGCCCTTGTGTACATAATCTATAATATTTATATATATTGATATAGAATTCTCTCTGTAATATATGTCATAGAATCTCTCTTGGGCCTGGGGTGGGAATGTCACATTAAGAAAACATGCTGAGACTGGCCATAAAAATGGATATTTCCCAGACCTGGAAGATGGTGTGTGGGATGTATAGGTGAGGACGAGGAGAAGATACTAAACTCATTCCCCAGGATCCCCACTTCAACACGAGGACAGGAAGGAAGGTGTGTGGGGGTGGAGGGGGCAATGGAGGGGAAGAATGGAAGATTTGGATTTTCATTTAATAAAGTCATTTGAAAATGAAAGTGCACCCCCCCCAAAAAAAGAAAATCGTTTAGCAAGAGCAGTTTCATTCACAAGAATATAAAAACAGCCCTGTTCCAGGACTGCTGTAAAACGTGCTGCACAGCCTTAACCCCAAAGGAAAAGCCACCCTTTCCCACCCCGCAGCAGCCTCTTCCTGCACATGCCCCTCCCCACCCCCTGAAATAGGCGATAAGCAACCCCCATGCACCCTGCCCCCAGCACCAGAAGAGTCCTAAGATGGTCCCAAGCCAGCTCCTCAGTCTCTCTCTTCAGAGCGGGTGGGAGCTCCTTGCAGAAGACAGACCCCCACCTGACTTCTGTCTGCAGCAATATGCCAGCACCCTGGGGACACCAGGTTCATGTATGAACCCTGCTAGAGTCCTTCAGACCTTTAGTCATCTTTTGTCAGGGACCATGTGGCTTCCTTGGGAAAGGGAAGGAGGAATGAAAGCTGCTGTGGTCTACCTTTCCTAACTCCCCCGGGCCTGAGCAAAAAGGAACTGTAATGAATGAACGCACTCAGTGGGTGAGCTGTCCACTGTGGTCTGGGGAGATAATATGGGCACTGAGAGGATGAGATGACAGGAAGAGGTGATGTGGGAATAGCACACATTGGAGAAGGTGAGGAACCAGGGACCCCGAGGAAGGAAGGTCACATGAACATGCAAAACCCCAGAGCTTGCAGCAGGAGATGGGTGGGGAACAGCTGCCAGGGCGGGCATGCGAAACCACCTCTCAGAGTTCCTGGAAATGAGGTCCTGGGACACGGAGTTAGCACGTTAGCAAGTGCAAGAGGACTCTTCCCCTGTACAGGAGGATTCAGTTAGGTGACTGCACCTGCCTTGGCTCACCTTGCCTAAGCCCATGTTTCCTCCAAAAACCAGCCTCAGGATAACCATTGTCCCCCTTCCAGGGAAGACACAGAACCCCCTGCCCTGCTTGCATCCCAGGAGTGTGTGTAGGAGAGTATGAACTTGATGGCGGAACAGGATCATAGATGGACAGAAACACCCCAACTCTCAACCTCCTCATTATAAAATAATAAGTTCTGGGACCTGGGGGTGAGGGCAAAGTTTGTGCCCAAGGCTGGGAGAGGACGACAGTGCTCCCTTCCAGCAGGGGATGCAAGTGGTAGAACTCCTGACAGAGTGTGGGTAGGACACAAGCCTGGGAGTTGGAGCCTTGGAAGGGTGTGAAGAAAGAAAGAGATAGGGCAGTGAGCCTCTTAGGCCTCTCTCTCCTACCCAAACTCTGCCTGTGCCAAGGGCTGGGGAGGGGCTACCCTGGCAGTGGCAGGGCCAAGTGCTCTCCAGCCCACAGCGCCGCTGCTTCGCTCCGCCCGTCCTCTGCCTGTGCTCTTACAGTAGTGCTGGGGTGCATATGCTGCTCAGTCCCCACCAGCATGGATGCCAAGTGTGGGAGGGCAAGCTTGTGTCTCACCATACACCATCCTGGAAAGAAGAATCCGCGAATTTTCCTGTCTTCCTCCGGTAGGAGGCCTGGGGAGGCAGGGAGGACAGCTGTGAAGCTGTTTGGGAGTCCTGGGAGGAGCTGAAGAAGGGGCAGAAGGTGCCGAGTGCCCACCCTGGCCCTCAGCTGCAACCCTGACTGGCTGAGGGAGTGACAGCACCGGACTCCTCCCTCCACCCCACTCAACCCTGAGTGCCCAAGAAGTTATAAAAATGTAGAAAAGGCAAAGAGAAAAGTGTAAACAGCTTCAGAGGACAGGGGTGGATAGGGGGAGACAGCCCTCATGCTCCCCCCGCTGTTGGCGACACCTGCATCCTGCGTTGGTGTATCCAAGACGGGTGTCCCCGCACCCTCCTCAGGGCCAGGCTCCGGGAGCAGGGATGGAAGAAAGCTGAAAGGGAAGCAAGAGCTGGAGCAGCCAGCCCCAGCTGGGTCTTTTCCCAGATCCTTAGGATCCTCCTTTCAGCCATGGGATATTCAAGATCCCAGAGCAAGGGGCTGTGTTTGTTCTTGGTCTCCTCAGTGACTCTTGTCTCTGGGCAGGCCTTGATAGAAAGAACCACGTCTGTGCCCCCTGTAGATCTCAGCTGCCACGTCCACCTCCTCCTCGACTCCTGATCTCAGAAGCCAAATGACCCGCTGAGGCAGCCTCTCCACCCTCCACATGGACGTGCCCTTCAGGCAGCCTCCCCTGCGCCTGTCCAGCCATGTCCAACAGCTCCTAAGGTCTGTTCTCTCAGTAAGGATGAGCTGGGGCCACAGCCAGAGAAAACAGAGTTGGGAAAAGCAAGAGTGAAATGGAGAAAGGAGGCATTCAGACAGCACAGTTACGGCGCCTGGAAGACGAAATCGGGGAGTGAAGAACTGAGATCCAGTCTTGAGCACAGCTGCACTGCCCCCGTCTTCAGGGTGCACACACTGGAGGCTTTGTCAGCACAGACCCAGAAGCCCGCAGCCCAGGTCCTTCTCCACAGTCACACCAAGCTCATGGCCATCTAGTTGCCCAGGTCTCAGTTCTCAGGCCTGTGGGTTTCTAGAGTGTAAGCCTGGATAAAATCCCATCCTGGCCCTCCATTTCCGGGAGAGGACTGGAAGCTCCTGGGTTCCCCAATGTTGTCTGCCCGGTTTCAGCTGTACTGCTGGGGGGAGGGAATGTATGGGTCACAGCCATGGCCCTCAGGTGGGAGTGGAAGGCAGGGCATTGGGGGAGGAAGCTAGTTGTTGGTCTCGCCTTCCTCCTCATCAAATGACTGCACACCTGAGGATGTGACGTCAGACACCTTCCGGCTGAGAGCGGTAGACATCTCAGGGTCTTCTCTTGGGGAAAGTGACTCCAGATCCCGGCATCCTGCATCCTCTTCCTCCTCAGGGGCCAATGGCCTCTTCTCCTCCTCGGCAGGGCCCCTTGCGAGGTCCACTGCACCTACCCCTGGAGCCCAGTCAGTGTCTCCCCCCAGCAAAGGTGGAGGCTCCAGAGCAGAGTATCCTGAAGCCGGTTGGGAAGGTCCCATTTCATGCAAGCTGGGTTGTGAGTCATCAAATGCAGGCCCCAGATAGGATCCTGTGGCTGGAGAGGCAATGAGGGACTGGTCGCTGGCTTCCCAGGCATCTGATGACCCCAGACAGTACATACCCTGGGACACGTAAGAGTGAGGCCATCCATCCATGGGGGCTTGAGCCAGGGCATCTGGAAAAAGAATCCTGGGGGTCAGTGGGGTCACAAAATGTCAAGGGCAGGAATGACAGCACAGACAGCACAAGAGACAGCTAAGAGACAGCACAGAGAACCAGGAGTAAGATACAGAGCGCACAGGGAGTAGGGAGGACAATGGGAAAGCCGAGATGGACAAGGAAGTCTTAAAAGAATGGAGCTGAGTGGAGGCAGCTGAGATAGTTGGGGAGGCCTTGCAGGCTCCAGAGATTGGATTCCGGAACATCTCTCACCCTGACTCTCCATCAATTCCTGGTAGTTGTCACTGTAGTTGCAGCCCAATGGCTCCTGGGTGGAGTTCACACTCATGTCCTCACCATCCATGGAAGACCAGGCCATGAGTGTGGCCTCAGAGATAGCAAACTGCTCCATGACACCTGCAGGAAGAAATGCAACGACCACAAAATATCTCACGAAATCTTTAGACACGTGCGTGGGGTAGGAAGACATCTTAGTGCAGCATTGTTCAGTAGAAATACAATGCAAGCCACTTATATCATTTTAAGTTTTCCAGTCGCCACATTTAAAATTAAAAAGAAACAGGTTAAATCAATTGAAATAATACAACTTATTTAATTCGATATAGAAAAAGATTTTCATCTCAACATATAATCGAAATAAAAGTCATTAGTGAGATATTTTACATTCTTTTATTTATATGAAGCATTTGAGATCCGGCTGGTATTTTACACTTAAAAGCACATCTCCATTCAGAAGAGCCACATACCAAGTTCTCAATAACCACATGAGGCCAGTGGCTAATGTACTGGACAGCACAGCCTTTGTGCATGTCCCCAGAGAATGGAGTATTGTGGGGGACTTCCTAAAAAGTCAGATTTAGGATTCCTAGGGGAAAGAGTTACGGGTCTTCTGGTGAGATATCCTAGGAGATTCAAATTCGGGATTTCCAGAAGTTTATCTTTGGAGGTTTTTAGGAATTGCAATCTAGAGAGTAGATTTCAAGATCAACAGAGACCCCCAAGAGAGCATCGTGGGCTTGTGGGTCCACCATGATATAAAACTGGAAGTTCAAGGGATTGGAAGGAAAAGGGGATGGGTAGACTTTTCCTATAGGGATGGGATCCCTATTCTAGTCAAATCCATGAGTGCGTTGAAGCTGGTACTGCCCCTGGCCCCCACCCTACATGTTTGTGACCCTCTTCACTGATATTTCTCCTCCCACCCGTATCACCAACACAACGATACTTCCTTTCTCTTCCAGACCTATCCCTTTCTAGGCATCTTATTTAGACCTGCACTAGGGCTTGGCCACTCTGGTAGGCACATTGCATGCCTGTTATCAGACCTACACTACTTTCCTGGAATTAAACCTCTTCTGTAGGCCTCCCATCTCCTCACACAGTTCCCTTAATCTTCTAGTGGTTGTCACAAGTAATGAGTCTAGTAGGCGAATTCATGACTCAAAATGCTAAGGGGCAAAGACTAAAAGAAATCCCCAAGGTCTTTCTTTCTTTCAAAGACCAAGGCCTGCCCTTTTTTTTCCCTGCACTTGAGGGAGTTCAGAGTTTGGACAGTCTCATGATGAGGAGAGAAGGTATCTGGGTGCCTTCTTTTGTGGGGTGGACGCACAAATCCCCATCTAATTTCACTCATTTTCTGAGATGATTATAAAAATATGTTTAAGAGCACTTATTTGAATTAGCACATCAAAATATTTAGAATTAGAGCTGTTTGGGAAATGTGAATCTATGGTCAAAATATGGATGGAGCTAATTCTGCCACAGGGGATGAGGTTGGAGGCCATCCACCTCATCCTGAAAATGTGTCTCTTGAGGCTTTAGGGTGCACATACCTGCTAGAAAACGTGCCTCCTTCTCGCCATCGCTGAGATCGGAGTAGGCATCCGTATCCCTGCGCACGGCCTCATGGCTGTGTTGTGGCTGAACAGCTGGTGTCTTCCCCCAGCCCTGCCACT
This sequence comes from Mandrillus leucophaeus, assembly GCF_000951045.1. Taxonomy (NCBI): domain Eukaryota; kingdom Metazoa; phylum Chordata; class Mammalia; order Primates; family Cercopithecidae; genus Mandrillus; species Mandrillus leucophaeus. The sequence continues at coordinate 1,131,259 of NW_012103865.1, forward strand.
CAATCATGTGGGCCACCCGGCCTTGCCCCATGGCTGTGGGCTTTGTCACATGGTCTTTCATGCTCCGCGAGATCCCTACAGGGCCAGACATTTCCCACATCCTCCAGAATATCACACAACACCCATAACCAGACCCTCCCCATTCCTCCCACCCCAGCCCCATGAGACTCCATCCCACTGGGGCAGGCTCCCCTAAGGACTCCATAGATGGGGTGGTGGGGGGAATGGCCTGGAAGATGGGAGGCTTGACAGAAGGGTGAATAGGTCAGGGTGTGAGGATGAGGGTCTTCATCAACCTCAAAGGAGCAGGGAGACTGAGCCAAGGAGTCTGTCAGCATTATTTTGTCTGAAGGCATTCCTACATCGGGAGTCTCACCTGAGAACGACGACTTGGCCAGGGCCCCAATGCCATAGGCGTTAGAGTTTCGCTTAAGCTTCGGAAGAATGGAAGTGGTGTCCTCCATGGAGAGCTGGGTTGGGAACGTGGGAGGAAGGGCAGAGAAATAAGAAGGTACGGGCGTGCTTTATACTTGGAGAAGGTTCATGGTTTCCAGGAAAAAGTATTTGAGCTAGGGCAGATGATAAGGAAAGCTACTATACCCAAGAGTCCCAAGGAGGGATATACCCCCAGTGCCCTGGAAAGCTGGGGCACAGGTTGAGAATGTGAGGGCTCACAGTGCCTGTTGGAGCCAAGGAATACCGTGCTCGTTGGAAGGTGCAAGGGAGAAGATAAGGAGGAGGAGTTCGGGAGGATGGGGAGGTCTGGGGGCAGCTGCACTCACGTTGATGCCGTCCCAGGAGAAATCAGTTCGAGTTTGCTGTGGAGAGAGGAAAGGGAATGGGCATCCCAGTCACTCACAGGAATGCGAGGAAGCCCCGTTCCTCAGAGGGCCTTCCACGAGTGCGGGATGTGAGGGCTTTCCTGAGGTTGACACCACTGCCTGGGTTCTCCGTGTGGACTGCTTGGCATGTGTTGTGAGAAATGTTCTGTAGACGTGTCAGTCTGAAGGAGTGTTTAGGTTGTTGCCCTGGAATTGAGGAAGTGCAGGCAGCTAGAGACTCGGGGTGGCTGAGTGAGGTCTCACCTCAGTGGATGGCCGATGGAGGCTGCTCCCGTGCAGTGAGCTGGTGCTGTCCATGTTGATTTGATCGACATCCTTCAGGCCCTTCCAATCCACTGCAATCACCTCGTTCCCTGAGGGGGCCAGAAAGTTAGCTGCCTGCCCTCACCTCCCTGTGCAGCCGAGGTGACACCCTGGGGCCAGCCCTTCACACCCCTCCCTTACCCCAGCTGCCCATTTCCTCTTATATTCCTGCGCTCTCCAAATTCTAGGAGAGACAAGTGGTAATGCTGAGCCCAAATATCCAGTTTTAGCTCAACCAAGAATAGTGCACTGAGAAAAACTGATATATGGCCTTATTTGTTGTTGTTTATGTGGAGGGGTCAGAGGTTGGGTTTTATCAGAAAATCAATTCTTATTCCTTCCTGAGGACTCTTGGAGGGTTTCTGTATGGGAGCTGGGCTGTTCTCTATTACAAGTCTATAGATAAGGGCAGAACTGCTCTAGTGAAGGGCGTTTCTCTAGGCTTAGGGGGGCAGGGATGTGTCTCCCACTGTGGGCCCTTCCTAAGCGCCCGTGAGTCTGACTGACTGGAAGAGGACTCCTGGGAATTGAGGCAGGAGTTGGATAGCAAGGAGCTGGGTGTGTCCTCCCAGAAACAGTGAGCGGAGAAGCCAAGGATGACCTGGAGGCATTTCACCTGACTGTAGGGAGACAAGTGATGGATTAAAGTGGAGGGAAGGTGGGGAGCACAAGGAGAAAAGAGAACTTTTTAAAATAGGAATTAAGAAAATAGGAATTCAAGTCAGAGAGAAGACAGAAGATGGTGGGAGGGGTGGACAGGGTCTGAGGGCTGAGTGGGAAACTGCAGGACTCAGGGGAAGGAGGGTGCTTGTTAGAGCCAGGACAGAGCTCCTGGTGGAGACTCCTGGACTGAGGGCAGGATGGTGCTCCGGGAAGTCTTGGGGAAGAACAGCTTGGGTCTTCCTAAAGGGACTATTCAAGCATCAGATGACTGCCTGAACCATCTGACCATACAGACCCTTTATACTTATGAGGTTTTACAATTGTGAGTTTAGGGTCAGCTCCATTTTTGGGAAGGGGAGCATTGAATGGGGCTGGGCACGAGGAGGCGTTCCGCACATCAGCAAGGGTGGGGGAAAGGAAGGGGCTTGTGGTAAACTGGACTGAGGAGGGAGGACCCTCCAAAGTTGGCCTGCTCTTCCCTGGGGCTCCGCGGGGTGGTGACTGGGGGAAAAGAGAAAAGATGGCCCTCGGGACACAGCAGGAATGGGGCAGGCGGAGAAGAGCCTAAGGAGAAGGGAGACAGGGGAGGGCAGCGGCGGGGGGAGAGGGGAGCGGGGGGTGGCCTTTGTGGGAGACGGAGAGCTGAGTCAGAGCTGTGGGGGGCAGCGGGGAGGGGGAGAGCCAGGGAGAAGGGGTGAAAGCAGAGGAGGAGGGGGTATCCATGGAAATAAACCGGTCTCAGGGAAATCAGGCTTCTGGAGAGTGAGTTTGTTTGTAATAATAATACGAATTATTCTCTCAGCCTGAGGTCACCAGGAGGTGTAGGCGGGAGAAATTGGGAGTTGGAAAGGAGAAGAATGGGGGAGGGGGTAGGAGAGGGCTAGATGAATTCGCTGAGCGGCGAGAGCGGAGTGGATGCCTGGGTGGGGGTCTGGGGCGGTAGCCAGGCAGAAGCTGGAGGGAGAAGGTGGATTAGGAGGCGCCTCTCTTCCCTCCCCGCGTCAAAGGTAAATAAAGAGCCGGCCCCGCCCCGCCGGCCCCCGCTG
>NW_012103865.1:1134162-1134749 GCF_000951045.1 Mandrillus leucophaeus
ACCTCCTCCCCGCGTCCCCCAGCCCTTCCCTCCACCCGGCCCTGGCCCGGTCCCTCCGGGCGTGGAACCCGGGCTCATCCCGCCCCCGCCCCAGAGGGAAAACGCACGTGAACAAAGCGAATCGGAGGAGGCAGGAACGACAGAAAAAGGCAACGGAGAGGGAGAGAGATGGGGCAAAGCACCCGAGCCAGATGGAGGCGGCAGCAGGGGGTGGCGTGGGGGGCGTGCGAAAGAGACTCGGGGCTGGCGCGGAGGCCGGGGGTCCTTCGCGGGGGGCTGCTCCGGAGTGGGGAATGCAAGGAGGTGCTGGGGACGGCGGAGCAGAGGTGGATGGCCTGGAGGGGCAGGGATGAGGGGACCGAGCGTCGGGCCGAGAGTCGGAGAGGAGAGGAGGACGATGGAGAGGATGGAGAGGACCGCGCCTGCGGGAGGGCGACGGGGAGAACGAACCGAGCCGAGCGGGATGGCAGCCCCGGAGGCGCGAGAGGAGAGCGGGCAGGAAGGAGGGACAGAGGGACCGCGGGCGGACGGAGGGAAAGTGAAGGAGCTAGCAGGGCAAGGCGGGTGTGGAGCCGGGCGCCCGGACG
>NW_012103865.1:1135309-1143076 GCF_000951045.1 Mandrillus leucophaeus
CCCCCGCCTGCCCGTGCCCAGCCCCTTTCCCGGGGCTCTCGCCTGGAGAACCCCGGCTTGGGTTTCGGGAGCCGGGGCACGAACCCAGGGCCTACCCCGAGGTTCTGGTTGATGGATTTTGCGGGCTGGGGGCAGGGGATGCCCTGAGAGAAAGTGGGGTGGTGGTGAGAATAAAGCCGGGCCGAAGGGCCTTTGGCCACCAAATTCCGCAAACACTTGTTTTCTTCCTGGGGCCGCATCTGGGACACACACAGAAACGTGATTGGCCACAGCTTTGGGCTCTGCGTTTCAAGTGCGCTATTTTGTCCACCCAAACAGAACATGAAGTCTTTGCAAGTGGATCGTGTGGGTCACTTCTCTATGCTCGCTGGACATTCAGGGGTGGGTGTGGGGATATGCAGATAGTCGAGCTCCAGGCCTGGTTGGGGATGGGAGAGTATGACGAGCATAGTTTATTCGCAGTAGACTAACAACAATGTCAGGACCCGAGGCTGGCTAGAAGACATCGTCTTGAATCCAATTTAACTTTTCTGAGACATGGTCTTCTTGGACAAATGAAAGCAAGGCGGTCCCGAAGCAGCAAAGAGAAAGATTGGCCTCTGGCTCGTGGGATGGGGCCAGGTAGATACATGCGGAGGAGATGAAGGTCTAAGTTGCAAGGGTTAAGTGAGCACTTTGGTTACAGCAGGCAAGAAGTGGAGTCCAGAAAAGATGTATGAGAAAGGGCAAGGAGACCTTTTTGTCTAAGCTGTACCCAGAAAGCCCAAAGTGTGAGAGAGTGGGCAGGCGGGCATTCACAGAAGCAAGTGCCCATCCAGGCTCTGACTGCACCTCGCCCATTTTTGGTCCCTCCGAGGTTGCAGAGAGAGAAGGTAATGGGCCAGGGGTCCCTGATGTGGGCTCCTAACAGGGAAACTAAGTCTTATGGATGTAACTTTGTAACCTTTAGATTGTGAGTGGAGAGTTAAATCCCATGGGGTGGCAGATGAAGATGTGGGAGAAGACGCTAACAATTGAATTGCAGATTGGGGAGACGGGATTATGGTGAGAGAATCGACCTTTGGTGTATGTGCATGAAGAAATAAACCAAATCTACATCTATAAAACTGCGGGAAGGAAAGAGATAATAATCAGTTGCAGGTCTGCTTAGATTTTAATCGTTTAGTGTAGTTTGTGGCAGGATCTGCCACCTTATTTCAACAGTGGAGAGAATTAGCATTTTCTTTTTTCACATCTACTATTGTTGGTTATATAAAAGAAGTATCTAATGGTTTCTGCTCTCATGGAATATGCTGTCCAGTTGCAAAGGAAAGAAGATGGAGAGATGATTTAAAAAAAAAAAAGGAACAAAGAACCTCCATTATTCTAGTTGCCCACACATCCCTATTATTTGAGCAGAGAAAACACGACAGGGGACTGACCAGGTAATGAGACAATGGACCACGTGGCCATTATGCTCTTGCCTTCCCACCTGAAACTTCTGTCTCCTTATGGCTGTCCCTGAGTAATACATATATTTATATATGACTATGTATCTCTTACTGTGGTCCCAACTTGGATGCAAACCCCTCCCCTTGGTCTCCTTAATACAACTATATAAGGCTGCATTTATCCAAATGATTTAACACGAGGGATTCCAGGTCTTGGAGACTCAGTCCCATCTCTCATTCTGTCTTGAAGGTATTTCCAGTCCCTCCCCGCTACCCACACACAAAAAAGTAGAATATTCTAGGCATATTCCTGGCCAGCTTCCTTCCTGCTCCCTGCAGGGCTTCTTATACAAAGGTTCTGCTACTTCTCACTAGTTAGGGCCATTGTCCCAGTCTCCTTGCCATCTTCTAAGCCAAGGCCAAAGATCCTAGTTCTAGTATGAACTGGAACAACCTTTCTTGAGGACAATTTGACAGTACTGATAAAAAAAAATCTTTAAAATATCTGTCACTGTTGTGGTTGTTACTGAATTGTCCTATGACTATTCCCTTTATAGGAATATTCCAAAGAAATAAAAATAGAATGTGGACAACAGTTTAACTACAGCACTCATCAGAGCACTGTTTACATGATAAGGAAGGTTATACACAACCTATACATTCAAACCTGGGGATGTATTAAATAAATTATGGTATACGTCCATAATAGAATATTAGGCAGACATTAATAATATTTTATGACTGCATTTGTTGACATGGAAACTTGTTCATGGCCTATTGTGACACTATAAAACAATAGGCTATAGGAATTAGAGTATACCCATTTTTCTTTAAAAATTACACACAGGCAGTCGCCGTGGCTCGCGCTTGTAATCCCAGCACTCTGGGAGGCCAAGGTGTGCAAATAACTTGAGCCCAGGAGTTTGAAAGCAGAGGGCAACAGGGTAAAACCTTGTCTCTACAAAAAATACAAAATTGGCGGGGTGTGTGTGCCAGGTGCCTGTGGGCCCAGTTACTCAGGAGGCAGAGGTGGAAGAATTGCTTAAGCCAGTGAGGTCAAGGCTGCAGTGAGCCAGGATTGCACCACTGCATTCCAGCCTGGGTGACAAACAAATTACACACACACACACACACACACACACACACACACACACACACACACACACACATTCCTCCTGTCTTGTCGTTCTTTCCATCCCAAGTAGTTTATGGGAAAGCCTGTGTAAGTCTCTGCCGCCACTCAAAGGTTTTAGTTCGACAATGAAATCAGTATATTAACCAGTTCATTTCCAAAGTCTAAACATATAGGACTTTGGCAGAATGTCCCCACTGTGGCGCTGGCACTTCCTAACCCTTCCCCTTTGAGACACAGCCCCAAGGTGAGACTATGCCTTCCATTCTCTCTGTTGTTGCTGGTGTGTGTTCCTAATCTCCTGTGGATAGTTCCTGGACAAAAGGAACCAATCAAGTTCAGCGACAGTACTATCTAAAACTGAGATTCTTGTCCCAAGACCCATGGACAGAACCCAGAGTCTATAACTGTGGATGGGAAAAATTCCATTTTTACATTCAGTCACTTGTAACTGAAATTCCCCATTTACCTCAGTTATACAAGTAGACAGAAAACCACAGTAGTATTTGAGGTATTGTATCATACTGTGTCTTAATCAAATAGAAGTCACAGATGTTTGTATTACCTGAAAATTTTTTACAATATCCTTTAATGTCTATCACTACTTTGAAATTATGGTAGTATTAAACCTGCCTCTACCTTTTCTGATTTAATGCTTCCATAAAAGGAAGCAGATGTATTATGATATCACAATTTTATAACTACATTTTGATATAGTTGATTTCCTTTGTAATTATATGTATTTTACTTTATACTTTTAATATTATTTTGAGAGGGAAGCATGGACTTTCCAGGTTGCCAAAGAGGTCCGGGGCACATAAATGTTTAAGAACTTCTGGACTTAAAATACATATTCAGTTGGGGGGGTTCACTAATTCTGCAGGGGCTTCACCCGCAGATAAAATGATCAGGCAAGACACTTATCCCATTTTGCAGCTAGGGTCTCCAGGGACAACTGTAGGTACTTCAGTGGTACCTGCAGGATTGAAAGAAGGTACCAAAGCTTCACATCCATCCCAACAAATGGAGAGATGGCTGCAAAACACAACTTAATCAAGTGTTCCTTTTATTTTATTGGGATATATTAGATCAAAGTTAAAGGTCTATGAAAATATTCAATTGAGAAGGGAAGGCTCAAAGTATAAGAGAGGGGAAGATTAATCAATATTGAATGTAAATTCCTAAAACCACCTCAAGAGATGGGAGCAGAGCTCAGGGAGGGGGATGAGACTATACGGGAGGAGTCCAGCTCTTCTTCCAGCAGCAGGGAAGACGGGGCAGATGCCAGTGGGCTGCATGTTTAGTGTCGGGAGAATGAGGGATTCCCGTCTGACGACATCTACTTTTCTCTGACAAGTAGGAGGCGAGATCATCTATTGAGAGTCAGAATGAGAGAGATAGAGAAAAAAATAAAACGCACTTTAAAGTGCAAATGTCAATTTACAATTGATTTAAAGAATAGAGTTTTCAGTCTATTCTTACAAACCTCTAAGAAAGATATTCTTTCTGCCTTGCAGTTGAGAGAACTGGGACTGAGAATTCAGTTAACTTCCTTTTCCCTAAGATTTCCCAGTTGGAAAGAGAAAGAGCTAGCACCTTTTGTGTGTGTGTGTGTGTTTAATTTTGTTTTGTTTTTGAGACAGGGTTTCACGCTCACCAGGCTAGAGAGCAATGGCGTGATCATAGCTCACTGCAGCCTCAAGCTCCTGGGCTCAAGTGATCCTTCTGCCTCAGCCTCCTAAGTCGATGGGACTGCAGGCATGTGCCCCAACACTCGGCTAATTTTTTGTATGTGCATATTTTAGTAGAGATGGGATTTCACCATGTTGCCCAGGCTGGCCTAGAACTCCTGGCCTCAAGCGATCCACCCGCCTTGGCCTCCCAAAGGGCTGGGATTACAGGCGTGAGCCACCACACCTGGCCTACTCGGCTAATTTTTGAACTTTTTATTTTTGTAGAGAGGGTCTCACTGTATGGCCCAGGCTGATCTTGAACTCCTGGCCTCAAGCAATCTTCCTACCGCAGGATCCCAAAATCCTTGAATTATGGTCGTGAGCCACTGCACCTGGCCAAAAGAGCCAGCATTTAAACTCAGCTCCTCAGATGGAAAATCCATTCCGGATGTAGAAAGTGCTTTATTTGTTCACTTAAAAAAATTAAAGTTACTCAGCTCAGGACATTTAAGTGGATACACATTCTTTCACGCTTGTCTTTCTTTAATTAAGGTGGGACCATAAGCTGAAGAGAGGAATACATCTATCTACATTTCTAAATTTTGAAATGGAAAAGCAATGATCTTTCTTCAGAGTGGTTTATAGCAATAACTCTTTGGTGCTTTCATAAAATACTGATGATAAGTGTCTTAGTCCCTACTTATCAATGTCCTTGTATGGTGTCAGAGTTTCTATCTTCAGGCAGCCCTGAAGATCAGTCAGCTCTGGGGCACTCCTAGTGGTTCTCAAATACCCTGTTTGCTAAAGGTCAGAAGTGAGAGTGCTGATGCTGGAGAACTTGTAAGAACAGTTTTGGGGACTGGGTGGAAATCACAACGGTCAGTAACAGAGGTCTTTAGATTCATACTTTTTTTTTTTTTTTTTTTGAGATGGAGTCTTGCTCTATCGCCCAGGCTGGAGTGCAGTGGTGAGATCTCGGGTCACTGCAACCTCCGCCTCCCAAGTTCAAGCAACTCTACTGCCTTAGCTTCTAGAGTAGCTGGGACTACAGGCACCCGACTGGCTAATTTTTGTATTTTTAGTAGAGATGGGGTTTCACCATGTTGACCAGGCTGGTCTCGAACTCCTGACCTCTGGTGATCCGCCTGCCTCAGCCTCCCAAAGTGCTGGGATTACAGGCATGAGCCACTGCACCCAGCCTGAGGTCTATTTTCTTTAAAATCGGAGTGATTTCCTAAACACTCAGTCAACAGGGGGACCAAGAGTGGGGTTTAGGGGCATTAGGTTGCTGACAAGGGACCCCATTCATACACAGGGGCAGACTCAGAGGCAAGTCATGGATGAGTGCAGGTGTTCGCAGTGTGTAAGCTGTATTCCCACAGAGTAGGAAGTGGCCATAGAATCTGTCCTAGTGGTCGATTTAGTTCTCTCCCCGACCCCTACCTGCCATCCCCAGCTGGGTTCCCAGAGTAATCAACAGATGAGGGTCCTGGCTATTGTGCTGGGGCACAGCAAGTTTGCTGAGGAAGGATGGCTCAGCCAGTTATAGAGGATGAGACAGTCCATGGCAGAAGTTCTATGGTTTCAGTGTTGGTGGTGGAGACAAAAAGGCCTCACATTACCAATCTCTGATCTATTGGACACTATGAAAGATAGACTAGCACAGGTCATGCTCATTTGACTTTTAGATAAGGCTTGAAATATTGTAAAATATTGGAGATCTAAGGTGAGCTCACTCCCATTTTTAGTTAGATAAGAAAGCTTATTGCCAGGGTCGTGGCTCACGCCTATAATTCCAGCACTTTGGGAGGCCAAGGCGGGCAGATCATGAGGTCAGGAGTTTGAGACCAGCCTGACCAACACGGTGAAACCCTGTCTCTACTAAAAATACAAAAATTAGCTGGGTGTGGTGGTGCATACCTTTAATCCCAGCTACTCAGGAGGCTGAGGCAGAAGAATTGCTTGAACTCAGGAGGCGGAGGTTGCAGTGAGCCGAGGTCATGCCACCACACTCCTGGGTAACAGAGCAAGACTCCGTCTCCAAAAAAAAAAAAAAAAAAAAGAAAAAGAAAAAGAAAGCTTACCAGCATGGGCAAAGGTGGCAGGCACATTCTCCTTGGTGCAGTCCCCAGGTCTCCATGAGCCAAAGCCCTCCTGCATGGGCAGGTCAACGTCCCCAAATCACGTTCCGCAGGATTCAGCAGAAGAGAGTGCCCAGACAACTGCTTCTTTGGTGACTGTCATAGAGCCTATGCTTCAGGTGACCAAGGGGATGCATTTGCCCTGTGTTTTCTTTAGGAAGCAGGTTTGTGGGAAAGCCTGCAACCCCTACTGCAGATTTAGGGGTTCCATCCAAACATTCTGATGACAAAAGTCAAGCCAGGGATCCTGCATATCTGCCAGAAAGCCTGGAAGAATGTCAACGCTTTCCTGCTGCTTCCTAGTCAGGCCCAAAGCACACACAGCGCCTCGGGGTGTCCTCGCCATGACCAGGCCACAAGCAGCAGCGACCAGGCAGGATGCCAGGACCAAGGAGGCAGGGCATAGAGTGTGGGCAACCATGAGTCAGAGGCCAGGTGGGCAGTAAAAAATGGAGTTCATCAATCCCAGAGAGAGGAACCATATGGGATCTTTCGAGGTCAAGCAAATCCCAGAGCATTGACGAAGAGAGGGAAAGATCAAATATGGAATCCACGGCAGTTGTTTGTTCCAGCCTCAGTAGGCCTATCTGCCAGTTTTATACTCCTTCCTCCATGGAGAACCAATGAGAACCGGAACTGGAAGGCTTGTCCTGATCGTCTCCAGTAGCTGCCTGTCTAGTACTTATGAACTCAGGCGAGAGGGGCAGCGGATGTCATATCACACCACTGGAGCCTCCCTGTCTCCCCTGCTCAGACCCCTTAGCCCTCACCTTGATGCACACTCCTCTAGGAGATAGCTCCTGCCTTATGCTTATAAGCCATCCTCCCCAGCTTCTGCCTCGAGCTCCTGCCTTATGCTTATAAGCCATCCTCCCCAGCTTCTGCCTCTAAGCCGCAGCCTGGTGGTTGAGGCTCTATCAACCTGTCAGACTTCTCTATCACCAGGCACAGCTGACAGCCTACCTCTCAGATTCCTGATATATTTTCCTTCTGGGTTCCCCAATTCTTTTCCTTTGCTAGCTTTTGGAATATCCTGCAACCTCAGCTTGGATTTCTCTTGCAAACACTTGTTTGGGCGGAGATCTGTTTCAGCTACAAAGTCTAACTATCCTTTCCCACAACTGGTCCTGTTCCTAAACAGTGTGTTTAATACATAATGGGTAGTTGTAGCTCCAGTTGGCTATGTCCTTATTTAAGTGAGGCAATCAGGTCCAGAGAAAAAACAGTGAAGGCATTTTCCTGACAATGAAAGAGTGGTGGATATATAGGGCATTAGTTACAGATGACTGAGTATTAAAACTGGGTGAGTACTTAGAAATCAAGTTCCTTGGCCGGGTGCAGTGGTTCATGCCTGTAATCCCAGCTTTTTGGGAGGCCGAGGCGGGCGGATC
>NW_012103865.1:1143851-1147440 GCF_000951045.1 Mandrillus leucophaeus
AAATAAATAAAAAGTTTTAAGAGTGTAGATCTCCTCATAAGCATTCTTACCAACCACAATAAAATTAAAAGAAAAAAAAAGCCATTGTTCTTTCTAACTTAGCAGTTCAGAGCTCATTTAAGAATGGGTATATAATCCTAGTGTGTAGGTTCAGACCACTGTTTGGTTAAGGTTTTGTGACGGTGATAAGGTAATAGGGACAAGGCATTGCTCTCCTGGGTGGGGATCTACTTGAAAGCTGTTCACTCACTGAATCAATCAATCACAATTATCCTGCCAGGAGACCCACGTGGGCAGGAAAGTCCAAAGGACACTGGAAATTTTGAATGCCACGTGATGGGTGTGTTTCTCTCTTTAACTTAAAGAAAAATTTCCTTTCCAACTTCTTTGTTCATGTATATGCATGAGGTGGCTAGTGGTAGTCAAGGCCGAATTTTATTACTGATGGTGGAAAACCGTGTTGGGGGCAGGGTCAAGGAATGCAAGCAATGTCTTCCTTCTAAGGTGGGAGCTGGAATTTGCCCCTTGATCTTTCTCTTCCTGGATCTCTAGCTTCTCACAGTCAAAATTCTTGAAAGAGCTGCCAACACTCATCTTCTCCATTTCCTCACTTCTCTGCACTCCTCAACTCACCCAATCTGGCATCTTCACTCTACTGAAGCAGCTCACACAGGGGGCTCCCCTGTCCGAGGCGATTGAACCAAAGCAACTCCATCTTGAATAGGAGCTGGTTAAAATAAGGCTAAGACCTGCTGGGCTGTGTTCCCAGACGGTTATGGCATTCTAAGTCACAGGATGAGATAAAACGTTAGCACAAGACATAGGTCATAAAGATCTTGCTGATAAAACAGGTTGCAGTAAAGAAGCTGACTAAAACCTGCCAAAACTGAAATGGCCACGAGAGTAACCTCTGGTCTTCACCGCTACCCTCCCACCAGCACCATGATAGTTTACAAATGCCATGGCAATGTCAGGAAGTTACCTTATGGTCTAAAATGGGGAGGTATGAATAACCTACCCCTTGTTTAGCATATAGTTTTAAAAAAACACATGAAAATGGGCAACCAGCAGCCATCAGGGCTGCTCTGTGTGTGGAGTAGCCTTTCTTTATTCCTTTATTTTCCTAATACACTTGCTTTTATTTTCCTCTATGGACTTGCCCTGAGTTCTTTCTTGTGCGAGATCCAAGAAACCTCTTTTGGGGTCTGGATTGGGACCTCTTTCCTGTAACACCCTTAGCCTCCATGTTAACATATTTTCTTCATTTCTAACCTTAAGTGGCACATTAGGGGCATTTCATACCCTCGTGAGGGACTCATGGTTACTTCCTCATTTCCAAACACTCTTTCCTGGTTCTCCTCTTGACTTTCCGACTGCTCCTTCTTTGTCTTTTTTTGTTAGTTTTTTCCATTATTCATTCATTCATTCCATATTACAAGTATTTAGGGAGCACCTACTCTACGTCAGTACCTCTCTAGGTGCTATGGTCTAAAACTCCTGCTGTCATGGGGCTTATAGTCTAGTGAGAAGTGGTGGGGAAGAAACAGCAATACAACAATTAAGAGACTGAATTGTTTGCGGGGAGTGCCAAAACCCAGGATGGAATGATATATTTAAGGTGATAATTGCTATGAAGAAAAATTAAGGAAGGGCCAGGCATGGTGGCTCATGCCTGTAATCCCAGCACTTTGGGAGGCTGAGGTGAGAGGATTGCTTGAGCTCAGGTGTTCAAGACCAGCCTGGGCAACATATGGAGACCTTGTCTTTACAAAAAGAAAAAGAAAACTAGCCAGGCCTGGTGGCACATGCCTGTGGTCCCAGCTACTTGGGAAGCTGAGATGGTAGGATCGCTTGGGCCTGGGAGGTAGAGGCTGCAGTGGGCCATGATTATGCCGTTGCACTCCAGCCTGGGCAACAGAGCAAGACCCTGTCTCAAAAAAAAAAAAAAAAAAGAAAAAGAAAGAAAGAAAAGGAAAAAAAAAGAACAGGTGGATAATAATGAAAGGGCTGGCATATGTCATTCTAAACTGGATGGTCACGGGAGGCCTCACTGAGAGGTCAGCATGTGAGGAAGGCTATGATGGAGATAATGGGGTGATCCATACAGATCTGTCGAAAACATCCAGGTCTGTGGAAGAACCTTCCCAGCAGAGAAACTAGCAAATGCAAGGCCCTGAGATGGGAATGTGCCTTACACATTGGAGGAACAGTGACAAGGCCATTGTGGCTGAGGCAAAATGATTGCTGGGAGATGAGGCCAGAGAGCATGTGGAATTAGTTTGATTCAATGTAGGTGGAGCCTAGGAAAGGTTTTTTTTCAATTTGTTTAATTTTCTCCTTGCAACAGGAAGCAAGGCATCAGCTATGCATGAGGATGTGGAAGGAGACATGGAGAGAGAGGAGAAGGTCTAGCAGCCTTCCGAGAGAGTAGGAGACTGGATGGAAAAACGAGACTGGTATGTTTATCAGGACATAGAATGGTCAGATGGCATCTGCAGCTCACAGCCATGGAGTTTACGAGATCTGTCAGAAGGGCTGTGTGTTTTTCTCTAGCGCCACCGAGCTGCGTGGGTGCAGGCATGGAGTTGGTAGAATTGGACTCAGCCCAGGCTGGGGTTTTGCCAAGTGAGCACCACAGGGTGAGAAAGAGGCACAGGAAGTTGAGACAGATGCAAGGGAGTGACTCTAATGATTATCCAGGAAATGTCAGCTGGTATGGACATGAATGGCAGGTCCCAGTGGGTCAAGGGATTGTTGAAGCTCAAAAAGAGAATGACCAGAAAAATAGAAGGAGCTGGTTGGAGAAAGTGTGGCTTAAAACTAGGATTGTAAAGAGATGGCTCAGGGTCTATTTAGAACTTGCTATGCAATGTGGGAGCCACCAGCAATGTGTAACCTTTGACCACCTGCAATGGGACTAGTGTGAATTGAGACATGCTGTAAGTGTAAAATACACACCAAATTCCCACGACTTAGTGCCAAAACAGTAAAATACCTCATGAATAATTTTTAAGGCCCGGCACAGCAGCTCATGCCTGTAATCCCAGCACTTTGGGAGGCTGAGACAGGTGGACCATCTGAGATCAGTAGTTCGAGACCAGCCTCGCCAACATGGTGAAACCTCGTCTCTACTAAAAATACAAAAATTAACCAGGCATCGTGGTGGGTGCCTGTAATCCCAGCTACTTGGGAGGCTAAGGCAGGAATATTGCTTGAACCTGGGAGGCAGAGGTTGCAGTTGAGTCAAGATCATGCCACTGCACTCCAGCCTGGGCAAAAAGAGCAAAAATCCATCTCAAAAACATTAAAAAATAATAAACAAATAAATAAATAAATAATTTAAAAAATAGTGGTTACACCACTAGTAGTTACATGTTTGGGTATGTAGGCTTACTCATTTATTTTTTTCTTTTTATTCATTTATTTTTACTTTTGGCCAGGCACCGTGGCTCATGCCTGTAATGTCAGCACTTTGGGAAGCTGAGGCGGGCAGAATCACTTGAGGTCAGGAGTTCGAGACCAGCCTGACCAACATGGTGAAACCCCGTCTCTACTAAAAATACAAAAATTAGTTGGGTGTGGTGGTGCA
>NW_012103865.1:1147490-1154921 GCF_000951045.1 Mandrillus leucophaeus
AAAAGAAATCAAGTTCCTTGCTGTACTTCCACAGACAAGGAAAATCCACCTCTCAGATTTTTACAGTCACACTGTTAGTAAGTGGCTGAGTTAGTAAGTGGTTGAACTGCAACCAAAATTCAGGTCCTCTAATTCTTAGTCTAACATTCTTCTCCTTATCCTATGATGCATCTCTAAAGCTATGTTATATTATTTTTCTATGATTTTTATTATAACATGAAGCCCTGTTGAAATAAGCCCAGGCCTCATAATCTTTTTGCTCATGGAGACTGTTCAACTCCTTGCAGATAAAACGAGTTAAAAAAAATGTTTTGGCCAGGCGCAGTGGCTCACACCTGTAATCCCAGCACTTTGGGAGGCCGAGGCGGATGGATCATTTGAGGTCAGGAGTTCGAGACCAGCCTGACCAACATGGTGAAACCCCGTCTCTACTAAAAATACAAAAATTAGTTGGGTGTGGTGGTGCACACCTGTAATCCCAGCTACTCAGGAGGCTGAGGCAGGAGAATCACTTGAACCGGGAGGCAGAGGTTGCAGGGAGCTGAGATCACGCCACTGCACTCCAGCCTGGGCAATAGAGCAAGAGAAAGTAATGAGGTTGTGTGACCCAGGGCAACAGATGACTATATAGGATGGGCAGTAGTTATGTAGTTTAATTACATGACATTCAAAACTGGGGGATTTTAGGAAGGAGGCAGGGAGAATTGTCTGGATGTAGCAATGAGAGTTCAAAGAGATATCTGTTCCACATTCAGGGCTATGGGGAAAACATTGCCTGCCACTTGGCGGCGGGTGCCGAGGAGATGTATCCTCAGGGATGATCCAGGTTGGAGTAAGAAGGAGAGAGGATTCTCAAAAAAAGAGGACTGCTTGCTGAAAAGGGCCTACGTGCTCTGAAGGCACCCTGGACCGGTTTTCAGGAGGCGAGCCAGGGCCCAAGGTTTAGCGGGAGCTAGGAATTTAGGGCTTCTTCCCATGAGTGACATTCTGGGGTTAATAAACGGGACTTAAAATTAGCTCTGGTGGTCTCCAAGCGAGCAACTGTGGGCAAGGCACTCCTACACTCACAGTACAGGAGAAGTGGGAGGAGTAAGCATCCTTTCTTCACCGCTGGCAGAGACGCGGAGGTCTGGGGAAGAGCAGATGTGCCTTGCATCTGAGTAAGGGTGACTTTTACTCAGAAAGTGCATACCTCCCACTTCCACCTATCCATAAAGTGCTAGAATCCAGCAAAGCCCATATCCTAGCCCTCTCGACTGTTCATGCAATATTTGATAGGATAGGTGATTTTTTTTTCCAGCCAATAACAGCTTCAAATTGCTATGTGAAGGCAGATGACTCATAAATGTGGATCTTCAGTATAATTTTCTGTTCTCTGCCTTGGACCTGGATATCCTACTGCCCATTGTACGCCTACTCGTTCTCAGTACCAGAATGAAACACACAATCTCACTCCCAGACGTGTACTTTTCAGTGGAGAGTACCACGCTCCACATAGGTACCAACCAGAAGCTGGGATGGGCCTGTGATGTCTCTTTCTCTTTCTATCCTACTCTTTCTGTGGACGAGTTCATGTCCTACAAAGCTCTCTAATCTATCCACTTTTGTCCATTTCCACAAATCTCCTCCCTTTCACCTCGAGCTCTACCAGAACCTCTTAATTGTCCTACACACATCTGCACTGACCCCTCCTGTGACCCTCCACACTGTCCCTAGGGTGACACTTCCAAAATTCCCAAGTCTCTTCATGCCCCTCTTTTCAACCCAAAACTCTGCAGTGGTTCCCCATTGCTCTCAGGATCAAGTTGAAACCCTTTCACATGCTCGGCAACCTCTCTGCACCCACCTGTCCAGCCTTTCCTCAGCCTGTGCCTCCGGTGAGGAATCTCCCTCTTGACACGCCAGCTACACCTACCTGCCTTTGGGTCTCTAGTGTGCGCACAGCTGTCACAGGGCTGTGCAAACACTTATCCTTTTGCATGGAATATTTCTCTCCTCCCACTTTGCATACTTAACTTCTACTTATTGTTCAGATCTCTGCTTGGATATCCCTCTACCGAACTCCCCAAACAGGTCACATCTCCCACGTACAGTTTCTACCAGATGCATCCTATTCCTTTCTCTTGAGGTTCCTGTAACAGTTACAGTTTCACATTTGTTTGTCATTATTTGATTAGTGTTTTTCTCCCCTAGGAGACCCTCCAAAGGCCTGAACTCACCAAGGGCTGAGATCATGCCTGTCTTTGCTCATTATTATGTCCCCAGCACCTAACAAACTGTCCTGCACATAGTAGGTGCTCAATAAATGTTTACAGAATACATGAATGAATAATTAGTGATGCAATAAAGGTCCTTAAGCTTTACCAAATACAGGGCCTGCCTTGATCTAGAGTGAGATTTCAATGGTTCTGGAACTCAGTTTCAGTCAGCAAATGTATAGAGCAAACGCGCTGGGCCCTCCTCCACTATTCTTAGGCACACTGGAACGACTTTGCTGGAACCAGGGAGCTGGCTGAATGGCATGAGTGTCTTCTGGTAGCATCTCACACTTGGGTACAAAGGCCTGTCTACTGGCTTGCTCAGGCATGTTGAGAGTCCGAGTCTGCTGTTGTTGGTAGACCTTAATGGGTCCACCTGTTCCCTTTTTCTGAGACAGTGTCCATTGGCTACATGGGTCACATCTCTGGGGGTGGCATAAATAACTACAAACCGGGTGGCAGGAAGGGCAGCCTAAGGAAGCTTGAGCAAGCTCTGAGGGTGGCTGAGAAGCACCCACTTACTGTGTCAGTTCAGCCTAGCGGGTTTCTTCATATGAAGCCCACCTTATTAAAGGAAGTGGAGGTAGGGGAGCAACTAGAAGCAACTAGTACTTGTCACCTCAAGCAAGATGGGTTATCTACCTACATTCAGCCTCCACTCTGCAGTGTTTACTCCCACCAGTGCCTTAGTCGACTATTTTCAGTGACAAACACTCCAGCTTCAGGGCCAGGCTCTCTGATTTTGGCTTCCTCTGGGTGCAGGAAGGATGAAGGCAGCTGATGCTCCACTAGCGGCTGCCTCGGTGCCAGCAACCTGGCTGTGCTGCTGTTGGTGCCTTGGGTCTTTTTTCCTGTCCGCCCTTCTCGGCTCCCTTGGTTGCTGACTCCTCGCCATCTGACCATCTGCTTCGCTCTGCCCCTTCCACCCACCACACATTTCTGGCTGCTGACGCTTGCTGGCCCAGCCCTTGGGATGAGGGGACTCCTGCCTTCTGCTTCTCTGACCTCTGCTCCCTGGATGCCTTACGTTGATTCTTGTTCCGTGGTCCTGGAATCTTCACTGCTGCTTCTGATCTGGTGGGATAATAATGAGGTTACACGGTGAGAAGGCCATCCAGGTTCTGTAATTAGTAACTACACCAAGCCAGCTCTATTGGGCGGGTGATTAGAACATTTTTTTTTCTAACCGTAACACTTATTATACTAAAACTATCTACTTAAGTATTTCCCACCCCCCCTAGATGGAGAGTTTCTTGAGGGCAAGAACTGAGTTTATTTTTATTGATATCCAGAGTGCCTGGAATATAGAAGTTAATTGGTAAATGTTGGCTGAACTGATGTTGGGAATGGGAGGGAAAGTGTATAGGGGATGATGCTCTGATGTCAGCCTCCTGGGCTGACCCTGAAGAAAGAAGGAAAACTAGGCATCTGTGGTTGTCACTCCCACCCCTCTCTTGGGGGAGTGGCCCTTGGACAGGGCAGGAGGCTGCTCAACCTTGGCCTTGGCTGCAAAGATCTCTGGGTCTTGCTGTGTGCTTCACCCTAATCTCATCCTGATGCCTGCCCAACCTATCCATGGTTCATCACCCACCGGGTCTGCAGTCCCTCCAGGGAGAGATTCTTTTGTACTAGCACGCAGGCCAGTGGGATGAGGGGGGCAGTAAATCTGGTAGCAAGTGGGAAGCCGCAGGCCGAGTGCACACAGTACTCAGTGCAAGGCAGGTGCTCCGATATCAGGAAAAAGATACAATGGCTCTTTCATTTCTCTCTCTTTTTTTTTTTTCAGATTATAAAGTAATACATGTTCACAGGGACAAAATATAACAGTATAAAAGCCTTCTGTCCTCCTCTATCTACTCCCTAACATTAACTACTGTTAACAATTCTTTGTTATTTATTTTTTTTGACACACAGTCTCATTCCTTCGCCCAGGATGGAGTGCAGTGGCACGATCTCGGCTCACTGCAACCTCTGCCTCCTGGTTCAAGCAATTCTCGTAGCTGGGATTACAGGCGCACACCACCAACCCAGCTTATGTTTGTATTTTTTCTAGAGACGGGGTTTCTCCACGTTGGCCATGGCTGGTCTTGAACTCCCAGCCTCAAGTGATCCGCCCACCTCAGCCTCCCAAGGTGGTGAGATTACAGGCGTGAGCCACTGAACCTGACTGTACTGTTAACAATTCTTGAAGTCTTCTGGAAATGTGCTATTTTACAAAAGCATGTATACATATAGCTTACATATACAAAATGTGTGTATGTGTTCACATGCAGATAGACAGATACATAGACAGACAGAATTTGATGGTGTCATGAGACAGAAAGAGAAAATGGTGGCCCACAGGTATAAAGTAGGGGTGTTGGGGTGAAGGCAGACTTGAAAGGGGCTGTTGATGGACGAGGTAGGAAGGCCTGAGGAGAAGTGATGGAATAAAGGATAGAAGCAAGGATGGGGCAGGAGAGTCTTAATATTTGTGTTGCAAAAAATTTTTGCCGTTTAGAGAGTGAAAAATCCAACATCCAGTTAGCCTGTTTCCTTAAATTAAAAATGGGGTAATGATGTATATTCCTCACAGGTTTATAGTGATGATTAGATGGGGCATATATATATATATATATATATATATATATATATTTGTTTGTTTGTTTGTTTTTTGAGACAGAGTCTCTACCTGTCACCCAGGCTGGAGTGCAGTGGTGCTATTTTGGCTCACTGCAAACTCCGCGTCACAGTTTCAAGTGATTCTCCCATCTTAGCCTCCTAAGTAGCTGAGACTACAGGCACACGTCACCCCACACCCAGCTAATTTTTGTATTTTTAGTAGAGATGGGGTTTCACTATATATCGGCAAGGCTGGTCTCGAACTCCTGACCTCAGGTGATCTACCCACCTCGGCCTCCCAAAGTGCTGGGATTACAGGCATGAGCCACTGTACCTGGCCAGGACTAATATATTTACAGTGCTTAGCATTGCACCTCAAACAATATTCTAAGCATTCTCTCAGCGTGTGCTGCTATTATAGTTGTTGATGTTATTGTTAGGGTGCTGCTATTGTTGCTGTTTTCAGAATGCTTCACGTGGTGCCTGGCCTATGAGGGAACCTCTATCCATCTGCAGTTGGCATATGGAAAGAACCTCCTGGTTGCATTTCTCTTTCCATTTTAGAAATCATTTTTTTGTCGTGACACTGTCTTTTCCTTTTCCTTCCATGACCGCTCTTAACTTGGTACTTTATGCTGTGCACTCTTGAAGAAAACTTGCTGGTACCTGATGGTTATAAATCCTTGGAGGTGCGTGGAGATGTTTTAGGTAGTAAAGGGCAGTGGTCATTTTCTCACTGTCTCCCTGCCCTGGTCTTAAGCTGTTGGACATTCTTTAATCAGGAACTTATTTGCTGTACTTCGCACATACTGCCTAAGGATATCAATTAGAATTGCTTACTTAAGAAAAATGCCCAGTCATTAAGACCACTCTTGTTCATTTCCTGCATTTATTTTTATTTTTATTTATTTTTTTTTGAGACAGAGTCTCACTCTGTTGCCCAGGCTGGAGTGCAGTAGCGTGATCTTGGCTCACTGCAACCTCCGCCTCCTGGGTTCAAGTGATTCTCCTGCCTCAGCCTCTCCGGTAGGTGGGACTACAGGCTCCCGCCACCTCGCCAGGCTAATTTTTGTATTTTTAATAGAGATGGGGTTTTACCATGTTGGTCAGGCTGGTCTCAAACTTCCGACCTCAAGTGATCTGCCTGCCTTGGCCTCCCAAAGTGCTGGGATTACAGGCATGAGCCACTGTGCCCAGCCTATTGTCTTCATTTTAAGAGCATTGACTCTGCTGCTTCTCTTGAGACATCTTGGGCAGTGATTCTGTTCTTCTGGGATACTCTGGGTGTCTCTACTTGTATTTAGAATGGCTGGCTTAAAAGTCTTTGTTTGAATATTCTGCATCCTGAATGCTCTTAGTTGTCAGTAAAACTATGCCTGCCTACGCACTCTTCTATTTCTGATTTATAAATAGGTTCAGCTGCCTAACAATTACACATACTCTATTTTGCACACACACATTACTTAAGGAGACATTTAGAGGATAGATGGCTTTTATTCCTATGAAGTTATCTGGAAATCATCTTCTTAACTATCTTTTTTTTCCCCCAAAGGGGCCATAGTTTGAAGGATTTGTGATGAGACTTTTGGTCTGTGAAGCCCAAGACACAATCTCCAACATGCACAGGAAATCCAGTATCAAATTTCTAACAGGTCTTCAGAGACAGGCCCAGGACTGGCTTGAGCGTGTCAGAGAGGTGTGCGCTGTCTACTTCCCATCATACGTGGCCACACATGCCTGTGGCTGTGAGAAATACTGGTGGTGACAAAGACAATGAGATGGCAGAGAAAAAGATCAGTGGGGTTTGCGAAGGTGATTAGGATGTCGTCTTAGGTATAATTAAGGACTTAATAAGGTTGAAGGAAAGAGAGGACATTACAAATACCAAGGCCCCTGAGAGATGTGCCTGGCAACCCAGAAAGGGACATATGGGGGAAAACGCCTTAGTGTAACCGGGTCAGAATTTTCATTCTGGGCAGAACTGGAATTTGAATAATAATACTGAGTCATATAGAGCATACAGCTATGACATTTCATTTATTTCTCCATATAATGCAATAAAGTAGATGGATTAACCCTTGACTTTTACAGACGGAGCAGGGGAGAATGAAGAGGCGTCAGTTTGGGCATCAGGCTGGATCTTCACACTCGGACCTCACTCTGCTCTATCCTGCCCAGTGTTGCTTCAAGGCAACCAGATTTGACACCAGTTTCAGTTTAGATCCTGCCTCTACCTGGGTGTGACCCGGGTCCATCTCCAGCTCGGCCTCTGCTTTCTCTTCATAAACTTTTGGGGTTAGTCTTCGGATGATCTCTAAAACATGGCCCAGGTGTTCCTTGCCAGTAGAGTGTAGTCAGATTTGGAGGGACTGGACACTCAGTGTGAACAAGAGGAAGGCTTCAGGAGGCAGTAAAAGCTGACAAGAGGAGATAAAATGAAGCGCCTAGGGATGCATATTGGACTAGCGGGCGAAAGGCCATGACTCCTTAGTTTGCAGATAGTGAGTGGGAAAGAACTGGGGCCGAGATTGGGTAAGTTTCCCAGTGCAATTAAAAAAAAAAAAAAAAAAAA
>NW_012103865.1:1156391-1163587 GCF_000951045.1 Mandrillus leucophaeus
GTGGGCGAGATTCCCCCGCCGCCCCCGGAAGGTATGCGGCGGGGCTTGGGGGCTGGACCCCAGCGGGCGCCGGGGTGGGGGGCACTGTTTCGGGAATCTGGGGATGTCTGGAAAGGTTGTTGCCGAGGGGGCTGGGCGCAGCCACCCTGTCCCGAGCAGATGTTCTTACCTCATCGTGGAGCTCGTGGCTGGGAGCCAGAGCTCCTGGGACCGTTCCAAGTCCCCCGCTTGGGGGTGGGAGGCGGGAATGTGGGGCACGAATCTTCCCCTCCGGGTCCGTTTTCCGAAGTGTAACGGGAGCTGCACCACTCCTCGGCCGTGCCCCCGGCCTTTCCTGACCTGGTACTCCCAGAGCGCCCTGCGCCCCGCCTTTGCGTCCCCACACGCTCTGGGACCCTCGAGAGAATTCTTGGGTTAGGGGTTAGAGCGGTAAACCGAGGGGAGCTTGGGTGAGGGGCAGAGGGACCCCGGGCGACGTCTTTCTCCTTCCTACCCCAGACTTTCCCCTGCCTCCACCTCCCCTCGCTGGGGATGGCGACGATGCGGAGGGTGCTCTGGGAGGTGCCTTCCCGCCGCCCCCTCCCCCGATCGAGGAATCATTTCCCCCTGCGCCTCTGGAGGAGGAGATCTTCCCTTCCCCGCCGCCTCCTCTGGAAGAGGAGGGAGGGCCTGAGGCCCCCATACCGTCCCCACCGCAGGTATGGAGGCCTGGGAGGGGCGGCTGCACCGGACACCCCCAAGGCGAGGAGAAGAGGGCCCTTTCCTACCTCCCCTGCACCTCTGCCTTGGGGGTAGGGGGGATGGAGGCATGGAATAGGTGCTCTGACCTCTGACCCTCCAGCCCAGGGAGAAGGTGAGCAGTATTGATTTGGAGATCGACTCTCTGTCCTCACTGCTGGATGACATGACCAAGAATGATCCTTTCAAAGCTCGGGTAAGGGACCGCAGAGTAGGAAAAGCAGGGCCCAGGGCCAGAGAGACAGGGGATAGAGCTATGGAGGATGGTGTCCTCCTGTCTGCATCTCTCTTCCCTCTCCCACCCCTTGCAGGTGTCATCTGGATATGTCCCCCCACCAGTGGCCACTCCATTCATTTCCAAGTCCAGTACTAAGCCTGCAGCTGGGGGCACAGCACCCCTGCCTCCTTGGAAGGCCCCTTCCAGCTCCCAGCCTCTGCCCCAGGTTCCGGCTCCAGCTCAGAGCCAGACACAGTTCCATGTTCAGCCCCAGCCCCAGCCCAAGCCTCAGGTCCAACTCCATGTCCAGTCCCAGCCCCAGCCTGTGTCTTTGGCTAACACCCAGCCCCGAGGTCCCCCAGCCTCATCGCCAGCTCCAGCCCCTAAGTTTTCTCCAGTGACTCCTAAGTTTACTCCCGTGGCTTCCAAGTTCAGTCCTGGAGCCCCAGGTGGATCTGGGTCACAGCCAAATCAAAAATTGGGGCATCCCGAAGCTCTTACCGCTGGCACAGGCTCCCCTCAACCTCCCAGCTTCACCTATGCTCAGCAGAGGGAGAAGCCCCGAGTGCAGGAGAAGCAGCACCCCGTGCCCGCACCAGCTCAGAACCAAAACCAGGTAAGGGATGGTGATAGGACAAGGCTTGGGACCCGGGTGCTGGGGCGGGGCTGAGTCAGGAGCCAGAACAGAAGCATGAAGGTGATTGGAGAGTCAGGGTGGACACGGGGGTGGTGGGATAGGAAGTTTCATCCTCTGAGGTTAGCCTGGTGGAACAATGGTAAGAAAATGCTCTTCTGGAGGAGAGGCCTGGCTGGGTGTGGGGCTGGGTGGGGCCTGGCTGGGAGGGCACAGAGAGCACAGGCTCTGAATTAGGAGGATCTGGTGGACCTTTCCTTGCGTCTTTACCCCAGAAAGTTAAAGGGAGGGATGAGATCACCAGTCCCACCTTGGTTTTTCCCATTCTTGGATCTTGAGTTAATCTCCCTGCTCCTCTGAGCACTCTTTCTGCCTGAGGGCTTGGAGATAAGAGTCAGCCCCAGTAAACACAGGCTGAGCCAGCATCTACCACGTGCCAGGCACTGTGCTCTGTGCTCAGGAGGGTAGGACATGGGAGGGACGAGATCTCTGCAAGAAGCTCAGCCTTCAGGTGTCAGATGGACCTGGAATGGAATTCCTGGTTCGGGCTTCTCCCAAGCCCTTAGACTGGGCAAGTTAGGTGAACCCTGAGCCTCGGTTTCTCAATCTTTAACATTATCTACTCCATACAGTGGTTGTAAAGATTAGGTGAGCTAATAACCTAGAGAGTGTTGGGT
Organism: Mandrillus leucophaeus; assembly: GCF_000951045.1. Lineage (NCBI taxonomy): Eukaryota > Metazoa > Chordata > Mammalia > Primates > Cercopithecidae > Mandrillus > Mandrillus leucophaeus. Next base: position 1,158,658 of record NW_012103865.1, read on the forward strand.
TCTGTATCTAGCACATGAATGCTCAAAATACAAAAGCTGTAATTACAAAATGGTTCTTGCCTTCTAGTTCAGGAAATAAGACCGTCCAGTTTCTGGTGACGATGATGCTGGTCCAAGCATCCATAGAGTCCACTGATAGTGTGGATGTCTACTTACACTCAGACACAGCATAGGAAGAAATGCCAAGGACCAGTGAGCTTTGCAGAATCCTGTGAGTCACAGGCACTCAGACCAGGGAGTCCACTTGGGGCCTGGCAAATTAGGAGAGGCTTCGAAGGATGGGCAGGACGTAAGAATCCGGAGAGGAGAGGGATGTTTGGAGAGCAGAAAGTGGAAGGTTCCTGTAGGAAAATGATGGAGCTGTACTTGGAGAGGCAAGCGGGGCTGGAGGGCGTAGGAGGTGAAGTGGCTCACCCAAGGAGCTCTTGAGCACTGGAGAGGCATTCATGATTTTTGAGTAGGTGCGGGGTGGGTCAGGAGGGCTGGTGAAAGCAGTGTTTTTGGAAGCTTTCTGGAAAGTTTCACCAGCAGAGATGTGTATTCGAGGGAGGTCAGTGATGGGTATGAGTTCACTTTTGGGCAATAGCAATATTAGCTGCAATGAATATTAAGCCCCGCATGTGAGAGCTGTGTGCCAGAGCTGTTGGGAAGGCGCAGCCTCCAGGACTTAGCCAGGGATAAGCAACTGGAAGACAAGGGTGAGGGGAAGAGGAAAAACAGTCTCCAGGGCGATTTGGAGATTGGGGGTGTGGGCGGATGACAAGATTGCTGACAAAATAGAGAAGTCCAGAAGGGGAAATGGTTTGGACGGGAAGAGGAGGGGTCCAGCTGTCAGCGTATTGAGCAACAGGTCCCAGGAGGACTTTCAGCTGGGGCCGTCATTCAGTTAGAAATTCAGGGCCAGGTTTCAGGACAGGGCCAGAGATGTCTAGCATGGTAGTGGGACACAGTGACACTGTGACGCTGGAGGGTCAGGGTCGGAGCTGAGGAGCTTCCCAGGGAGTACAGACAGCAGGGACTGGGAGGTGTGGGAAGAAGAGTCAGGAGGAGAGTCAGGGTGCACTTGGAGAAGAGAGCTGAGCCCTTCAGCGGGGTATTTGAGGGAGTGAGGACTCAAGGCTAGAGATTAGACAGTTGGGAAATCGTCACCGGTCTTGGGATGGCCTGTTTGTGCCCTGTAGTGGGAACACAATGTGAGGAGTTGAGGAGAGAGTGGGTGGTGAGAAGTGGGGCTACTGGTGTAGCCTGGTCTCAAAGATTGGCAGGGAAAAGGACTAAGGGAAGGACTGTGTATCAGTGATGTGAGTGTAGGGGGTGTGTGTGTGTATATGCATATGTGAATATATGAGTGGTGCGTGTGTGTGAATGGTGTGTGTGTTAGTGTGTGGGTGTGGGTATGGTGTATGTGTATGTGAGTATATGTGCATGTGTGAGCATGAATGTATGAGTGGTGTGAGTGTGGTGTGATTGTGTGAAAGTGTGTATATGAGTGTATGTATGCATGTGTGAGCGAAGGTGTGTGCATGTGTGAGTGGTGTGTCAGTGTGATGTGTATAGTGTGTCATTGTGTGTGTATGTGTGAAAGTACGCACAAGCGAATGGGCACATACATTCATTGTGTATATATGTGTGAAAGTACGCACACGCGAATGAACACATACATTCATTGTGTGTGTATGTGTGAAAGTACGCACAAGCGAATGAGCACATACATTCATTGTGTGTGTATGTGTGAAAGTACGCACAAGCGAATGAACACATACATTCATTGTGTGTGTATGTGTGAAAGTACGCACAAGCGAATGAGCACATACATTCATTGTGTGTGTATGTGTGAAAGTACGCACAAGCGAATGAGCACATACATTCATTGTGTGTGTATGTGTGAAAGTATGCACAAGCGAATGAGCACATACATACTTTCACACATATACACACAAGTGGTGTACGTGTATATATGAGTATGTGAGTGGTGTGTGTGGTGTGGTATATCCTTTTTTTTTTTTGAGACGGAGTGCAGGCTGTCGCCCGTGCTTACTGCAGCCTCCACCTCCCAGGCTCAAGCGAGTCTCCTGTCTCAGCCTCCCAAGTAGCTGGGATTACAGGCACGTGCCACTACACCTGGCTAATTTTTGTATTTTTAGTAGAGACGGAGTTTCACCATGTTGGCCAGGATGGTTTTGAACTCCTGACCTCAAGTGATCTGCCCATCTCGGCCTCCTGAAGTGTTGGGATTACAGGCGTGAGCCACCGTGCCTGGCTTGGTGTGGTATATCTGAATGTGAGTGTGCATGTGAGTGGTGTTTGTGTGTGTGGTATGGTATATGTGTGAGTGTGAATATGTGTGGTATATGTGTGAGTGGTATGTGGTGTATGTATGTGTGCATGTGAGTGGTGTGTGGGTATGTATGTGTGAGGGTGTGTCAGTCTGTGGTGTAGTGTATGTGGTTTTTGCAAGTTAGGGGAGAAGGGCTCGAGTACGTGTGTAACCCGGGGAAGCAGGTGATGGAGGGTGAGTGTTGTGGGAGAATAGGGGCAGGCTGCTTCGGTCCTTGGAAGAGATCTTGGTGATGTTCCCTTCCCCTAGAGGCATCCCAGACAGCAAGGACAGAGTGGCTGCAGTGTGGATAGGAAGGACGATGAGGGAGCTTAAGCTGGCTGGCTTCCATGTCCTCAGCCATGTGGGAGGTGAGGTCGTGGTGCCAGCAAGCGGGTGAAGCAGGTCGCGGCTAAGGAGATGGAGAGGCCTAGAACAGCTGTTGTGGGGAAGGCCGGGCTGGAGGTCGTGCGGGCGCTGCAGTGTTGTGAGCTCATTCTGCGGTGTTCAGCGACCTCTCCACTGCTTTTTGCAGCTTGGAAGCAGAAACAGGAAGCGGGCGGTGGTGTGACTTGGGGTTGGAGACTGGGCCGGATAGCTGTGGGTGGCTGCAGGTGCCCGGAGGGACAGTGAACCTTGTAGGAGTACATGGTCAAGGGACCAGGCTGGGGCATGGTGGACAAAGTCCAGGGGTGGGTTACGGGTGGGGGAACTAAGGCTTTTCTGGGTTCGCGTAGTAGGTGTGGATGGGGAAGAAGAGAGGCAGATCATGGCTGGCAGGGGACTTGGAGGTAAATCTGAGGTCAAGGATGTCCCATGATGGACGATGACTGAGTTGGAGGGAAGTTTGGTTTGAAGCGGTGGCATTGGTGCAGGCTGGCAGAGGGGACGGTTCTGGATAGAGGGTCCTGATGAATGGGGATACCCATGGGAGGTGATGCACATGAGGATTCTGTGCTTCTGAAGGAGAAGCCGGGCATATAGAATGGCACTGGAGAGCAAGGACTGACTGAGGCCCTTCACTCTGTCCCCAAGATGCCAGGAAGGGAAGATTGGAGGAGACAAAGTTGAAGTGAGTGTTCCAGGGAACGAGTCAGTTAAGAGATGGCAGGATCTTAAGGGAAAATGGCTAAGATCTGGGGAGTTGGACTTCTATGGACGCATGCTTCACTGGGCAGAAAGGATGCAACTCTGGGTACAGATAGGGGTCAGGGTGAGGGGCAGTGAAGCCAGGGCTGAGGGGAGAGGGGCTATGGAAGGAGGTAGCAGGGGAGCTTTGGAGGTTCCAGGTGTTACGGGAATGAAGGCATCTGCAGGTAGCACACTCGGTGATGGGGACACGGTCCTGGGTAGGCTTTTCCAGACATAGAAAAGACCCACCCAGTGCACTTGCTCCTGTGGGCGTGTCTCCTGGCAGTCCTGGTGCAGGTCAGACAGCCCCTCCTGGCGTTCTCAGGGTTACCTCTCAGGGTTACTGGCAGCGCTGTCCTTCATCCACTCCCCACCCCAGTCCCCAGGATCCCTTAAATGGAAAGGTTGGACTGGCCTAGGGGACGGCCTTTGGACCTTCTCTGAGGCTGCTGGGGAGGGACCTGAGTAAGGTAGTCCAGAAGTCCCTCACTCGAGGGACAGGGTCTCTGTGTGGGGGTGGGGCTGGGTTCTTGCAGACAGCTCAGTGGGTTTAACCTGCAATTCCTGCCTGTGTTGTATCCCCACGCTGACAGGGGCTGCTCAGCAGCAGGCAGGCCGGGTAGGTGTGTGTGCGCGTGTGTGCACGCTGTTGCGTGCCCCTGTCCCATGGGGGTGATGTCCGAGCATGCTCTGTGGAGTTGATGCGTGGCCCTGGAGTGTCTGGTGCTTCAGTGACCCGAGCTGCTGTGTGCGTGGCCTCCGTCTGCTCAGTCATTCTGGCCTGTCTGTGACTGCTCAGGGGGTTTGGGCAAAGCGGGCGGAAATGTCTTGCTGTACGAGATACAGGCTTAGGTCCTCTTCCCCTGTTATTTGTGTGGTGCTGGGGATGGCGGGGGTAGGGGGACAAGGGAGAAGCTTTAAGGGTCAAGCCTGAGCATCTGGGACACGAGCTGGGAGCTAAGTCCTCATCGGAAGAAGCCGGGTAGGCTGGCCTGGAGGGGGGTGGCGGCAGCAACCCTCGAGAGTGTGAAGAAAGTGTTGGGATTGCAGGTGCGCTCCCCTGGGGCCCCAGGGCCCCTGACTCTGAAGGAGGTGGAGGAGTTGGAGCAGCTGACCCAGCAGCTAATGCAGGATATGGAGCATCCTCAGAGGCAGAACGTGGCCGTCAACGGTGAGCCCACCCCACCGGGACAGCCCCACCCTGCCCCCTATCCGAGCGGGCTGATACCTCACAGCCCTACATACTTCCTTCTATTTACTGCTGTCTTCTCCGGCTTTCCCAGAACTCTGCGGTCGATGCCATCAACCCCTGGCCCGGGCGCAGCCAGCCGTCCGCGCTCTGGGGCAGCTGTTCCACATCGCCTGCTTCACCTGCCACCAGTGTGCGCAGCAGCTCCAGGGCCAGCAGTTCTACAGCCTGGAGGGGGCGCCGTACTGCGAGAGCTGCTACACTGTGAGTTGGGCTGTGCTGGGCAGTCAGGC